>NC_070591.1:8135740-8283240 GCF_027409825.1 Scomber japonicus | reverse complement strand
ACATCACAGACAGGTTACAATGAGAAGAAGACTGGAGGTGGACTTTAAATATTTTTACATATGAATATATCTGCATTGCAACATGTCAAGTTGCTGTTTTTCAATATTTTTTTTTCTACATTTCTAGTCCACATTTCTTTAGTTATTGTGAGGAAATGTTAAATCCTGGCTTTAAAATTCTCAACAACTGCATTATTTTAGGTGGATTCATGGTTGATGCAGACTGCTGGACAAAATCATTGACTACCACAGTACATTCAGACTTATACCACAAAGACATGGTTTAATTTAAATAGTTAAACATGTTTGGAAGTATAACAACTTACTATGAAGAGAAACGTTGGTATAGGTGACTCATTCTGTTGACAAAGGCTTATGCAACCATTAATTATAATTGTTATATATTGTATAGAGTATATAGCAGTACATATCATGTCATTGTAGTCATTCCTGCAGTGAAAGATGCTCACAGCACAGAACCCAAGGTCTTCAGCCTAACCGCATGAATCTACTCCATACCTTTATATGTTCCTTCACTGCATAGTAACTTACTTTGCATTGTAAGGAGGGAAGAACAAGGTTAACATCACGACATGCAATCAGTGTCTCCACTATATAAAGTCTGTATGTCTGATGGTTCTGTGCTCAGTGTATAGGAGATGTTTGTCATAACATTAATATCAGTTATACGATTTATATACTTCAGTGTTCTGCTTTTAGTTTATTTTCTTAACCTTTGTGTCGTCCTCCCGGGTCAAATTGACCCTGTCTGTTTTGACTGTTCCTTCTTTCCTTCCTTTCTTCTTTCTTTCCTCCCTTCCTTCTTCCCTTCCTTCCTTCCTTCCTTCCTTCCTTCCTTCCTTCCTTCCTTCCTTCCTTCCTTCCTTCCTTCCTTCCTTCCTCTTTTTTTCCTTCCCTCCTTCCTTCCTTTCTTCCTTCTTACCTTCCTCCCTTCCTTCTTTCTTCTGTCCTTCCTACCTACCTTCCTCTTTTCCTTTCTCCCTCCCTCCTTCCTTCCTCCCTCCATCCTTCCTTCCTTCTTCCTTCCTTCCTCTGTATTTTTTCCTTATTTCCTCCCTACCCTTTTTCCTTTCTCTCTCCCTCCCTCCTTCCTTCCTTCCTTCTTCCTCCCTTCCTTCCTTCCTTCCTTCCTTCCTCCCTTCCTCCCTCCTTTCCTTCCTTCTTCCCCCTTCCTTCCTTGACTCGAGGACAACAGGAGGGTTAACGTTATACTTAATGTAAATTTCAAGCCACAAAAAGTGTGATTGACATCAGTCTTATCACATGTTTGAGTCGGTCACCTGTGACAACATAAGCCACAAAAAATACCTTTAACTGCAAAACCTGCTAATTGTTGTCAGTTGTGAGGTACTGTTGGAATCGAACCAAGGTCTCTGTACTGGTGCTTGTCTGTATGTCATTTGCAGACTATTGTCTTGATTAAGTGATTAATCATTTTCTCTATAAAATGTCAGACACAATTATAAAATGCTCGTTCAATTTTCTTAGAGACCAAAGTGATTTCTTCTAATGTCGTGTTTTATCTGTTCAACTATCCAAAGTCTGAAATTATTCACTTTACTATGAAAAAAGTTGAAAATCCTCACATTCAAAAAGCTGCGACCAGCAATGTTTTTGCATGTTTCTTTAAAAATAGTATTGAACATGATAATTTGATTATATAAAATAGTCACCGATACATTTTTGGCCAATCAACCCGTTAATTAATTGACTAATGGTTGCAGCTGTAAAAGGAAGCTTGTATTTTTCTTATGCAGAGGCCCCTCAGGTGATGCTTCACTTTAAATAAACTCTCATTTAAAGTGACTAAAACTAACTAGCTGATTCATCAAATTACCAACAGCCCGACTGAATGACTAACTGGCCAACTCGCTGTCTGCTTGCTTACTTCTAACACATCTCCCTGTTTCAGATTTGAGTCATCTCTAACTGCCTCCATCCCGGCTCCTCCTTTCTTTCATCACTTTTAAATATTTGTATCCACTCCTCCCACCCTGTCTTTGTTTCAATCTTCTCCAACTTTTCTCACCTCTTAATCTCAGTATTTCTTCCTCCCTTCCTGGTTTATTTTCCGTCTCATTCATTTTACCATTTAAGCATCCTTCTCTTCCCATTTCCCCTTTCGGTTATTTGTCTCTATTTGTCACTTCTCCTCGTTTTTTACTGTCGTGTTTTTTTTTTTGTTTTTTTTTACACCAAGGCACCAAGAACACCAGTGGGAGCTTTGTGTATTCTCATTTATTTTTGGAAGCATTCAGTTGTGCTGGATGCCACTTCAACTTATAATGTTGGTTTTTACTGGGATTACCGCTAGTAAACTCTGAGATTGCCTGCTCTAACAGCCACTAGATTTTCATTCAATAATTAAAATCCACTGTGGCCAGCAGACTGTAATCACAACTTAATTTCTTTACGCTGCATTTAACCTCCTGTACTCAAGGCCATTTTTCCTTCTACATTCTCATTATTTCTAGCTGTATAGTGTCTACTGTGTGCTTTGTAATGTAAGTTTAAGGACAGGCTAGCATACTCACACAATGTGACTTGTGTAGTGCATGTACTTTTAATGAAGAAAAAAAAAAGTTTTTTGACAGAACTTGAAACCGTAAAGCAGAAAAGACGTTGGAGACAAACACCTGCTTCCACTTGAGTCACCATGCTTACAATAGCTGCTGCTGCTGCCGTCGTTAGCTGCTTTTTCTCTGCAGTCAATCATGGCACAAGAGACTTAGCTGGGCTGCAAGGAAGTGAGGCTTAATGTCAAGAAAGAACAGAACTTTGGACCGTGAGTACCTCAAGTTTACTTACTGTGCCAATCAACCACAGCATGTAATGTTCTGCTATGCAGTCATTTGTATTGTGGTTGGATATCTCACCATATGCTGCCATGCTTAAGCAGCTGCACCTCTAATCTATGAATAGTGCTCATTAAAACCCAAACTCTTATTTTCTGTTGCTTCCTACAAGGTGCCTCTACCCTGCATCTCATAATTATATGATTTTTAAGAAATGTAGTTTTAATTTTCGGTTGCCAATTATGATGACTGCTAGTAATAACATGGCCACACACATTAGATTGATGACTAGGTGGCATTAATGAATCGCTTTAGGGTTGTGCTAGAGATGACAGATTTCACTGATGATTTTTAAGATGCCTGTCTTCAAGAATTCAAAAGAATGAGGAACTTATAAAGAAAGAGGTAATGATAGAATAGGATACTTTTAGAGACAGTGAACGAGATACAGAAAAGAGAGATAGAAAAAAAACAGTGACAGAAACACAGAGATGTAACTCCTCCAATTGTGCCCCCCCCCCCTCGCCCCTTCCCTTGCATCAAAGACAGACCAAACCAAATCACTTGAATTCCTCCTTTGTTCCACTGAGCCCCTACGTACTTAGAATCCTCTGTTGCTGCTGCCATGATAGACTTCAAGGAAATAACCCCGTCATTTTCCACTCAGCAAAATCACTCCAATCGAAGCCACCGGGCTTCAAACAAACAGGGAAAAAGAGATAGCAGGGGAGAAAATTCAAATATATTAAAATATGCTAGAGAGACAAAGGAAGGGCACAAGGGAGGAAGTGGGTTGCAAAAAAATCCAATCAAAAACTCAATTGAGTGGCACAACAGATAGATATACAGATATAATTTGACTAATTTAGCTTTGAGTCATCTGTGATTTTTGTCCTATGAGTCACGATGGATATGGAAGTATCCGCACCGCTGCTGGGTAGCTGTTATGAAGTTATTTGAGGCCGTGTGCCTGCCTCTCTACCTGTTCCTATTTTTGAATAAGCAGGAGGACAAATGTGTCACTCCATAGACACACTACTTGAAGTTCACAATATCAGCAGTACATAAAGTTTTAACATGAGTGGCCTATGTGGAACCGAGGCCCCTAATCTTAACTCTAAACCATACTCTCTCTGGTGAGTTACTAAATGTAAAGAGCAAAACTAACCCTACATAATCTGTTGGACTCACAGTGGACAGTTCCAAAGGATCAACATTGATGGAGCAGAACCAGCTATATTACCTTTTTTATTTCTTGTATTTTTCTTGCATTTCAAAACCTGGTGTGACATAACCAATCTATCAGATTTTGTGCCTCAAAGGTTTTTTTACATGTGGATGAGTGCATCCCAAGACCTTTAAACATGTTATGTGAAAAATTGCTGTAGTTCTCATTTCAGTCAAACTGAGAGTTGTAATTCATTTTTTTCTTTTTTTCGATTTTTGGCTCTATAATGTGTCGTATTACATAAATGATAAGGTGTCACATGAGTCGTGTGTCTGTTAGTCAAATGAGATGTCCCCCTTGCTGTTTGTCAGGAACTATTTACTGCTTTTGCCCCATTGTGGTTAAAAACCTCGTAACCACTTAACACACGCCCCTGTTTTTTATGCTGTTAGCCTAAACGACATGCCCAAGTTGTGAGCAGCACAGATCCCACATAGTTTGAGACTCAGAGATGTGTCTGGTATCATTGGAAAGGAAACACTCTCAGGATTCTTGTAAAAGTGTCTGTGTGATTCTGTGACTTACTGACAAAGAGTGGCAGAGGTTACAATGATGGGGTTGTTTACTCGCCCATAGGTTTGCCTTTACAATGACATGTGTACAGACATTCAGGGACCTCTCAGCAGGATATAGACACAATGAGGCCACAGCCACATGTCTTGGCTTCATGCAGTCCAAATTTGGAGTCAAAAGACCAAAAGATGAATTTTTCAGAATTATTTTTCAACAGGTATGTCCATGCGTTTTCCTCAGGTCCTTTTTGGAGACTCCAAATGGACACTTGGTTACCAAAGCTGTATAACCACAATCAAACACCTATAACGTCACATCCCCTTTGCCTACAATCAAAATCTTGGTCTCTAATGAAAGCTGACGCCATATTATTATTATTATTAATATTATTATTATTATTATTATTACATATAACCATATATTTTTTGTTTGGCCATATCTATCTATCTATCTATCTGTTTATTTTGCTATAAGTCATATGTTAAGTCGAAGAAGAACCAACCGTGTACCAAAATGCCGTGTGCGTAATGATATATGGTTCAACTCTTTTACGCACAGGGCGCACGCCGGTTACGCTTGGAGTTTGTTTATGGACAGCCAAACCTGATAGCTTAGTGTCATACACCGTTGGAAACCTCAGACTATTGGCTAAAAGGTTATCAACTTCATTTCACCGAATATTTGTTTTTTTTGCTGTCAATCAAAGCCATGTCGTCATTGTTGTCGGTCACATGTCCTCATTGGCTTTGGAGACATGTACTGCCTAATCCTAAACACCGATTGGCTTGTGTGTGGTGTCGTCAGAAGCAGGAGGAGCTCACGGTCGTAAACATCTAGTCACGTGTACTCTGAGATGGACGCGCAGGTCAGGAAATGACGTAAACGGACCGTATATGGTTTGTTATTTGTGTTATTACGTTACTGTTGGACTAAATACATGTTGACATATTGAGGAAAGTATTTCGGTTTTATGGAAACGGATTTCAAATTTCACAAGAATGGATACTTGGCGAGCTGTACAGAAAGTCCTGAGTCATAAGATGATCGTTGTGGATAAAGGGAAGACTTTGAAGGTATGCAGGCATTATAGCTTTTCTTACTTAGCTCAGGGGCTAGCCGAGCTAATCGCTAATACTATTACGGCTGTGAGCAACCATATAAGTCGTGAGTGGTCTTGAATGAATCAGGAGAATCTAAGCTTTCCAACAATGTACGGCATGAATATATATGTTTAAGGGTTGGTGTTTAAAACATTCAGAAGAATGTGTGGCTACCTCCTAACTTCCGTCCCGTCCCGTAGGAGGAACAGCGTGCGTTAAGTGGTTACTATAGTTTTTTTGAATTTGAGCCTTGACAGCAAAGATGGATGCAAACATTATATAAGAACTATTTTACACCACATTTGAAAGGGAATAGACTGAAATTAGTAGGTTAACCACAATACATGGATCCAGTTGGCTGGAAATGAGATGTTTCGTCCATGGTTGATTATTCTGCTGAGCATCTACACACGTTATTGTAAGAAAAGTCTTGATTTCTGTCAACATGTGTCATATTTTCTATAAACTCAGCATTTCACATTTTAATTTCACCATTTTCCAATATAAGAGCACATGCCATACCTTGTGAACTATGTGGCATGACATTCTCCATCTCTATTTCACAGTCTTTCCTCTCATCCCTCATCTGTGTCTGTTATATAAAAGAAATGCCATATAAAATAACCTTTAAAAAAGTGGGACTGACCTCAATTCCCTGCTGGTTTGGTGTACTGAGGTTTCCTGTTTGTGTGAATAGTGAATATTGACATTTTGAGCCAACTAGGGACTAATGTGTTGTTGAATCTATGTATGCCCTGGAACCCCTGTGTTTACAGACACATTGACACACACACACACACACACACACACACACACATACAAGCCTACACAAAACCACGCAAAAATGCTGATAACACACCTGTTCTAAACACAAGCTCACACACAGTCAATACTTACAACATATATATTCTTGTATGAAGACATAATGTAAGCTGTACAAGCATATACACAGAGCGACTTACTGTACAAGGGAGATTCATACACCTGCAACCAAAACGCAACTAAATATGGACCAACGCACACACACACACACAAAACTCTTTCTCACCTCTTTTATTCAGGTGTGTGTGTTTGGGAATCTGATCAGAATTCACATCCTTCTCTCAGTGGACACAGAGTGACTGACGGCTGTCTTTTTTTTTTTTTTTTTGCTTTCTCACTGTCCCCCTCACGCTTTGCTATTCCCAAGCTGCCTTTCTTTTCACAAATCACCTTCCTCTCTGTCCGTCTGTCTTTGTGTCTGTCTGTCTCACTCCCTCCTTGTCTTGCTATATGTCTCTGTGGTCCTTCCTGCATAATATACAGCCTGTTCCCACATGAACAATACAAACAACAGTATATTCAGTAAAAAAATGACCTGTTGTTTTACGTTTGAGTGGCAGACACCATCTAGCAACCGTAATAATTATGATCTGGAGGAGTGACACAGATTAAATGACATCAATATATGGTGGCAAATTTCCATATTTGGAGGTGAACTTGAACCGCTGTCCACTTCCTGTTTCCAAACGTGTGTTGTATTTCCAACGAGTCAAGACATTAAAAAAAACAAAAACAAACTGTAGCTATGATTGTCATGGTCTTTACTGTTGCTGTGACGACAAAGGTTGCCTAACTTTAACCTAAACTACGTATCAGTTGA
The DNA here is from genome assembly GCF_027409825.1 of Scomber japonicus. Classification (NCBI taxonomy): domain Eukaryota; kingdom Metazoa; phylum Chordata; class Actinopteri; order Scombriformes; family Scombridae; genus Scomber; species Scomber japonicus. The sequence continues at coordinate 8,275,941 of NC_070591.1, read as the reverse complement.
TTTTTTTGTTTGTTCTAAACTTAATTATGAACTTTCCTGAACCCTAGCCAAGTAGTTTGTGTGATTAGATGACATCAAGATATGGTGGCAAATTTCCATATTTGGAGGTGAACCACTGTCCACTTCCTGTGTCCAATCGTGTGTTGTATTTCCAACGGGTCAAGACATTTAAAAAAAAAAAAAAAACTGTAGTTATGATTGTCATGGTCTTTACTGTTGCCGTGACGACAAAGGTTGCCTAACTTTGAGGAAGTAGTACCTTTAACCTAAACTACATCTGAGTTTAGTTTTAACCTTAATTATGAGCTTTCCCAAACCCTAACCAAGTAGTTTTTGTGCCTAAACCAAACCAAATCTTAACCACATTTTTTTTTTTTTTTTTTTTGTAATTTGTAACAGTTTTGGATAGTGAGTGGTACAATCAACATATTGGGTTGTTTAATTATGAGGATGTGTTGATAAAATAAATGGTTGTCTGGCACTGTGTAGGCTCAATATTTTATAATATTACTCACTCCCTGTGTGTTTGTGTGTTTGTGTGTGTGTGTGTGTGTGTGTGTGTGTGTGTGTGTGTGTGTGTGTGTGTGTGTGTTTGTATGAGCCTGTATATAATCGAGTACACTAGTTTGTCGCAACATGTTATTTCTAGCCTTTGATAAGTAAGTTTCCAGTTTAAGCTCTTTGGATTATTTAAGGAAAGAAAGACTGTTGTGAAGGATTTAACTTGTAATCTTGCTGCAGTGATGTGGAAATACACCGGGACATCACTGCTGGGTGTGGTAACAGGTGCAACAGAGACACTTCTGAAGCACATCCTACCACATGCTACTTCCTGATTTGGCTCTGAATAGATTGGTTGTTTTAAGCTGTCTGAACAAAGAAATAATGCTGTCTGTTTTTCTCTGCATAACAAACTCCACAGTGTGTTATCTAAACTCTGCTTTTAATGGTCTTCTCATCCTTACAATGTGTCAGTGTGTACTTCACAAAGTGTGTCTATAACAATGATAGCAAGATAAATCGATGTGTAGATTAGCTTAATGAAGCGCTGAGTGAAGCACATTGCTCTATCCAAATCTTAGTAAGTAGCTTATTTGGACACTTTTGGATACTAGGTAGTTTTTTGGAGAGTCTGTGACACTTTTGCTGTGGCTGATTTTCAGATTATCTCAGGTAAAATTATACCAGCATATGTTACATAATAATTTCTAGCATTATGAAGAATACTGAGAAAAGAACATTTGGTAAAACACAAGGCAATAAAAATGAAGGACAGCTGAGATGAGCTTCTGAAGTGACATTTTAATAACTAGGTAAAACTGTAGTTTAACACCTTTGAATGATATTGAGGTCATTAAGTTGTTGAGAATGCACTGCCATTTGTAGGAGGAGTGATTAGATTCACATATAAACTCTGAACAAACAAACAAACTGATGGCATTTTGCCTGCAATGCTCCCAGGATAAATATCAAATATCAGATGATATTTGTTAGCTGAGGTTTTTATTCCTCTTGATATGACTATATGTCTAGTTTCTGCCAGGATGTAGACTTGCTCATGCCTGACTCAACTGTTCAAGATAGTTTAAGAATAAACAGTTGGAGAATAACAGAAACAGAAATGTCCAATATGTTGTAATATTTGGTTATAAAATTGTATTAATGTCCTTCGTCTGACTGAGCCAACGTTAACCCTGTTTGGGAGGAAGGAAGGGAGAGAGGAAGGAAGAAGGAAGAAAAGGAGGGAGGGAGGAAAGAAGGAAGGAAGGAAGAAAGAAGGAAAGGAGGAATGGAGGATGAAGGAAGGAAAGGAGGGAGGAAGGAAGGAGGGAAGGGAGGGAGGAAGGATGGATGGAAGGAAGGGCAGCATAATGAAGGAAGGAAGGGAGGAAGGAAGGAAAGAAGGACAGAGGAAAGAACGGAGGGAGGAAGGACAGACGGAAAGAAGGAAGGTAATGGGGAGGAAGAAGGAAGCAAAGGAAGGAAGGGAGGAAGAAGGAGGGAGGGAAGGAGGAAGGAAGGAAGAAAGGGGGATGGAGGAAAGAAGGAATAATGGTAGGAAGGAAGGAAGGGAGTTCAAGATAAACAGTTGAACAATAACAGAAACAGAAATGTCCAATATGTTGTAATATTTGATTATAACATTGTATTAATGCTGGTAGACATTTTACTTTTTAAGCAGGTGAGCAAGGAACCTTTTAGTTAGTTTTTCTGTGGTATTTGGATTTGTTGGCCTTCATAACATCTTTCTTCAGCCAAGAACTCATCAGGAGTCTATATCAAGCTTCTGGATGAAAATGACGCAGGTCCCATCATTACTAAACGATTGCTACACTGCTGCTGCTATGAGGGAACATTATTTTTAAAATCCTATTTTGTCTCAAAAGGCCCCCAGAATCTGCAGTGGAAAGTTGGCAGGTAGGAAGAGTGGAGGAGGAAAGAGGAGTTTTTGTTTCATTGTACCAGTCCAGGTCTCTCAGAGGAACATTGGGGGAGAGATATGCGACGGATGAGGCAGCAGTAATGGAGGATAAGTGCAGGGTATAGAAGCAGGATTCTGATGACTCTGTGTGCGAAATCTATTTCAAAATGGAGTTTCTCTTTAAGTAGCCGGAGCTATATCTTTTCCCGTATAAAACAACGATTTTCCATTTCCACAAAATGGCCCTATAAAGTTTTATGGTATTGTATAATATCTTTTTTATGATATTGTGTCATGTACTGCAGGCTACTTTAGCTCATTTTACTGAAATGAAAACAAAAACTGTCCGCTCTGGAAGAAGACACGGCTTATGGAGTTATGAAGTTACCTCTTTTATTGGTGGAAACTTGCAAATATGGTAAGTATGATCAGTAACAACAACAATAGCAAGTGTGAAGCAACATGACCTGTTTGGGAAGAGAGGCGTTTTTAGTCAATGAGCTTTTAAATCGGTAAATTAGATCATCACTTTCTAGTCTATCCTGGTTCAAATTTAAGAGGGACTGTGATTTAGTAAACACACGTACACACACACACACACACACACACACACACACACACACACACACACACATTTGTAGGTTAATAATGAAAATAGTGTGTTTGAAGAATCAGCAGCTGACTCACATTTCTTTGTCTTTCACACACGTCAGCACACTTTGTTCTTTCCCTTAAAACATTTTTTTCCATGTCAACTATTGCGTCACATTTACTGAAAGCTGTTCTATTAGTGAGGACAATTGTGATGTCTGGACCAAAGCGCACACACACAAACACACACACACACACACACACACACATACACACTCATAGCATAGATCAACTCCACGTGTTGATGGCTCATCCTGATGTTTCAGATGGTGTTCATGTTCTCTTTCTGCAGTTGATAACATTTCTGTGGAAACACAATCTGTTGCTGTGAAAACAAGATGTCAGCGATCCCAACTGCACATTCCTAGGAAGGAAAGGAGGAGAGGAAGGAGATGGAGGAGGAGAATATGAGCTGATGTAAGAAGAGACGGGAAGAGAGGGAAGTACATGGTGGGAAAAGAGTGGGAGAAGAAAAAGGGGAAAGATAGAGATGGAAATATTTACTTTTTCTTGCAATACTGTTATTGCTTAATATTTTTAATTTTGCTGACATGGAGAAATTTTTAATCTAAAAATATACAAATAACATTGTCTTAATAGAAGACAGGAGAATTGAGGGAACAAGAGATGAAATGAGTAGAGAAGTGGTTTTGTTTTAGCTGAGTTGGTCTAACATCACTTCACAGTCAGTCCATCTGTTTCCATTGTTTATTTGGTTGACGTTGAGAAATCCAGTGCATGAGCCCTTGTTGTGTAAAGTTAAATGCAAACACACGAGAGGCAAGCAGAGGATAGAGATGAGAGGAAAAGAGCAGAAAAAGGAAAGCAGGGGGAATGTTTACTTTTACCAATTGGCCTGTCAATGCTTCACAGCCCATTTCTGTCTGCTGTTGAATTTGTGTTGAAATGCTGGAGTGAGGAAAACTTTTGAGCAGAGTTTCCTCTTGGGCAACATAACATCTAAACAAATCTTAATACCATCAGTTCCTTTCAGAGAGCCCCAACCTCCAAAAGTCAACTAGTTTATTTTGCCTTTGATGCCAATATATTTTTTACGGCATTTTGCAATGCTATGTTCTTGTTTTGATTTGGTCTCAAGGTCAGGGGAGAGAATAGTTGCAATGCATCGGGGAGTCAAAGTCAACAGGTGATTACAATAAAGACAAGAACAGAAAAAGTCTGTACAATGTTACTTTTTGGGAGGTCGAGGAAGAGTTGAAAAGTGGTAGGCAGAAAAGAATGTGGGGAGGAGAAGAGAAAAGAACAAGAGGTGAAATAGGTCCTTATTGTTGGTGTGGGACTGAGCAATGTAAAAGGTTAGAATACGTCATTTAACCCTCCTGTTGTCCTCGAGTCAAGGAAGGAAGGGAAGAAGAAAGAAGGATGGAAGGGAGGGAGGGAGGAAGGAACGAAAGGAGGAAGAAGGAAGGAAAGGAGGAAGGGAGGATGGAAGGGAGGAAGAAGGAAGGAAAGGAGGGAGGAAGGAAGGAAGGAAGGAATGATGGAAAGGAGGAAGGAAGGAAGGAAGGAAGGGAAGAAGGACAGAGGAAAAAATGAAGGGATGAAGGTAGGGGGAAGGAAAGGAAGGAAGGAAAGAAGGAGGGAGGAAGGAACAGTAAAAACAGATGGGGTCAATTTGACCCAGGAGGACGACAGGAAGGTTAAGTCATTTTATCCTGAACTTTGAACCTAAAAACAAAAAGTCAGAGTCAAAACCAAAAGTTTCTTGGCAACACCCAGCAACACAATCACTCAGTCATTAGACATTGTGTCATCCAGCCAATCATTATCACGCTAACTCATCTCTCTTCAATATCCAATTATCAGACAGAAAAAGTATATATGTTTTGGCAACCATACAGTACAGATTCAGATTCAAGGCAACATTTGAATAAATGAGTGGAGAAACATAGTAAGTGCTGATTTTCCTGCACAAACCATGAACAGTCACTGAATGATGAGTGTGGAAATGATGAATCATATGGTATATCTTCAGTCACCAGATCCTAACCTAATAAAATAAATATAGGAGATTTAGTGTCAGATTACACACAGCACTCTCCACCATCAAAAAGTTTGCATAGTCAAATATCTGTGTGCTTTAGTATCTTGAAACACCAGCTGGTAAATTACAATGGAAATAATAAGGTCAGTATACATTTTGTACATTTTTCCAATAATATCCTGAGAGAGAGCAGAGTGACAGAGGGGAGAGAACAAGACACAAGGATGTTTAGAAATAGGACAGCTGTCGTCATATCGCATCAAATCACAGAAGCAAGTGGATAACATTCCAGCGGGACAAATGTTGGACGCAGGTTGTTGTTATCTACAGACACAGCCGAACAAGCCTTGACCCCCATGAACTGGCAGTGTCATATCCATCTCATCACGTTGACTCCTTCAAGTGGGGGGTTGGTCCTTGAACGTAAACCAGTGTTGCACAGCACATTCACATCTGAGGAATGATGTGGAGTGGAGATGGGGAGACAGGACAGGACAGGAGGAATGAGGATTATTTCATCGCATTCCACATCTGGTAGAGAATCAAGTTAAGCAAGGTTTAGTGATAAATAAAATGATGTCTAGGTTAAAACTGGGCCAATTTTGTTTTAAAAATAATAAACCTTTTAAAACATATAACCACTCTTTCAATAGCATTTTTTAGGTCCTGCTTCATGCTGAAATAAATATATCTAAATTCTGTTGAAACCATGAAACAATGAAACTGTCTTCCTAAGAAATTCTCCAAAAAACAACATGTGATTAAACTGAAATGAGGAAGTTGGATGACTGTAGGAAATTTGACTCAGACAAAGAAGTCAGGGTCCACAAAGTCCACAAAGTTCACAAAAGGAGGATGTTGCAGTGGATGAGATAGGTCAACCATATATGGTTATTATTGTAACCATGACGATGAAGCTCTCATAACCTTAATGAAATAGTATAGTAATTTTAATTCAAACCAGGGGCGATATAACAAGCCAATTCACTATGCACTGAAATAAACTGCAGTTAACATCATGGATGTATTAAAAGATATATATAGTTTGATAGTTTAATCCTTAGTAACACATGGCATTTTCTCCCTTGATTGTATATGCTGTGTGCTAACTTTGTTCCTTAAATAAAGTTATCCAATAGCTAGGATTAGCTGAAAAGTCCAGCCCTATCCATCTACATCAATTTTAATCCAGAATAAGATACAATAAATTAACCTGCCTGAACTCAAGAGTTTAATCACTAGTGAGCCACAGCTTTAAGAGAACTTTAAGTGACAGTGCATCTACAGTAGAAATATAATTGATCACTGTGACTATTTGAAGTTGTAAAGCTGTGGTTTACACTTTTTGTTTTTAATTCACCGCCTCACTGACCACAATATATAGACATTCAGACTGTGGAGTGTCTCCGAATTGGCAGCTGACTCTCTTTGTCTCCCAGTAAAAGCCTTTTTAAGGCTCCAGTGAGATTAATAAGATTGGACAACACACTTAATGACAGAACGTTAGCCTAATGAGTTTTTGGGGTTCGGGCTAAATCACATCCAATGACTTCAGCTTTTTGTACTAAGGACTTGTCGCAGCTGTTCTTGTAAGCTTGGGGTTGCTGAAATAGGGTTGGTTAGGATGACTCTGGGAAAGGTAATGGGTAGTGAGGTCATTTTAACAGACTCAGGCACTAGACTGGTGCCATTATTTGTGAGGAGGAGTCAGAGGGGGGTAGAGGAAGAGAGCGAGAGGGACAGCCGGAGACAGACAGTCAGAGACAGAGGGTGATTAGGGTTAGACATGGTGCCAGAGCTAGGCTGGATCTATAGAAATGGCCTCTTAACATGATGTATGGGGTACGGACAACATCACACACACACACGCAGACACACAAAGCTGGTGATGGTAACATTGTGCTGCCAGTAAAGCTGGACAAAAGCGGGTAAATCGTGTAAGTAGTGTTATACTGTATATCTTGTGCCATTGTTAACAGGAAACACAGATATTTATATTGGAGTGGTGAACATTTATAGTTGAGTCCCCCTGCATGCACTTATTGTGAATTAGGAGTGGTACTTTGTTGAGTGTACTTACACTCTGCAGTTCCATATTTCCTGGCTGCTCTGTAGCTTTTCAATACCAATTCTTATTTTTTCTTGGAACACAAACCTTTTTTTTTTTTTTTTGCGCCTATTGCTTTCGGGTGATCCATTCTTTCTTCAAAGTGCAGTTCTTTAATTTAACTGCAGATACGTACATATAATCCCCTCTAGATTAAATAGTGTGTAAGAGTTTTGTTTTGCTGAACAAAGAATACATTTGTGTTGGGCAAATGCATTCTCCTTGTGTTTTCATTGAGTCTGTTTGCATTTAGGGCCTGTTTTACTTATCCAGCAGTACTGAGACTATACCTGTGTCTGGGTCTGCTCTCCAGACACAGGCAGCGAGGAGAGAAGAGAGCTCACAGGTGCAGCTCAACAGTAGGATCAGAAAAGAAACATGAGCTTGATTACAAAAAATAACTTTGGTTCTACTCAAAATATTACTCATAAAATGATGATTTTATAATCTTAACATTTGCTTTTATTAATGCATCAAGAGGCATTAGGAGCATGAATGCTTTGTTATGGGGAGATGAAGTGAAGATAAGACTATTGAAAGATAATGAAAAGAGAGAGAAACAGAGAAAGGGGGTGGAGTGGCAGGTTTATTGTTCAGTGTATTGTAGTGAAGCTGATGATATTGATGGTGATGTTAATATTGAGGCAGATGTAGCCAAACACACTCACATTTTTTAACAAAAGAAAAAAAAAAGTTTAATTGTACTGATTTAACATTTAGTTAAACGTCAAATTCAAACAAACCAGAACTCCCATTATTTGTACATTTATTTTCACATGTACTACAACTTCCCCTCTGGTTTACACCTGGTTTTCAGAGGCCGACAATTTTCCCCATACAGTAAAACAGACTCTCACAAACTGGGTGATGTCAATAAATCCAGCAGAATCCATAATCATCAACATCATCACGATGACAAACTACAACTTTAACCTGGTGCATTTGTTAGATAAAAAATAAAAACAGCTGAATGCATCATAACAAACTAAATGGAAGTTTGTTTTTTAACATTGTTAAATGGATTTTACTGCCACACTAAATCTGGTTGAGCACTCATGGGGACAGTCCTGCAGAGAGTGATGGTTTGCCCTTTACATGCTGCAGGGAAGCCTGGCTGACAAAAAAACAAAAACACTACCGATTGGCAAAGCTGGCAGTGCACCTGATGTTTGCACCTTTGTCTGCCATGTGCTGGAGGACAGTGAATGACAGTGATTTTTTTTCACCATCCTCCATCATTTGTAATGATTACATCACCATGTGTTGTATAAGGGAGCTCTTACATAAAACACGTTACCAAATAGCAATTTAGTCAATTTTCTGCATAAAAGCAGGAGCAGTGTCAGCTTTACAATGACAGAAAGGTGCTTGGAATTGGCAGTCTGTCAGTATGAAAGTATTAAGATTTAATGGAAAATTGTCCTTCAGGGATGAACTTGAACCTCTTCTGAGACAGTGGAGCCACACACATGAGAGACAAGAAAAAAACAAAGTCTTACAATTGTAATACCTTCTATTTGCATGTGCTCAAATATACTAGATTATGGCTTTAGAAATTGCTACACGCACAAGTGCTTTTAATTAGCCTTAAAATATAGTACATAAAGAGAAATCGGTTTTCTGTATGTTTCTATTCATATTTAATGCCTGCTACACCCCACCCTCTCCCCCCTCCTCTATTTAAGCTGCTCAGTTCCTTCCAGCTAGATACCACTGAACACTAATCAACTTCAGCTCACACCATAAAACAGTATGACTTGTTAAAGGTTCAGAAATTGACTTTAACATCATTGCTATTAACTATGACTCACAAGTAATTAACATTTTTACTGAGTCAAGAGTTAAATAGTGTCAGTAAAAACAGCTGCTACATGTTTGTGAACTTCCTTTACCTAATGTTAAATAATCACCGGTGCTAGCTAGCAAACCAGCTAACGTTAGCCTTGAATTTAAAGCCTTTTCATGAACATTTCCTTCTTCAGTATTGCTATTAAAGACAGTACAGTGGCATGCAATTATGGGAGGTGGTTGGCTTGATCAGAAACATAGAAACTAAAATAGATAAATAGGCTACTGGTAATAACTTGGTTTAGTTTACATAAGCATTGTAAAACTGTGCCCCATCAAAAATCTGCCTGTCACCCCTTAATTTAAAACTGCAAAGCCAGCACAATATGTTTATACCATATCTGCTGTTAAGATATGCTATATAAATTAAATATGATAAAAAGTAGCTATTAAAGGGTATGTGCTAGCAGTGTTGCTAATGATTTTGGGATATTTCAATTTGAACTTATTTTTCCCATTCTGCTGACATGAATTGAATGCAGCATAACTGGGACATATCAAGTTTTTATTTATTTATTTTTTTTATTATGTTACCCCATGTTCCTTCAAGGCTATATTATCCCAAAATGCATCACACACACATTATTTACACAGTCTCTTCCTGCCTGTGAACCATCAGGAGTGGATGCTGATGTGTGGACACGGTGCACTGCGTTATGAGGATGGTTTGGTCATTTAGAACGGCAGTGTTGCCACTTTGGTGCATTTTCTGTCTGCCTCTCTGAGAGACCGAGAGATGGAAAAAATATGGATGAACATGGAGAAAATGACATAAAAGCGACGGGTCGGTATATTTATGAAAATGGTCCATTACGTGTTGAATTACATGTTCGTGGTTTTGCAATTCCACTTTAAAAAAGAACATAGATTACTGTTAGAGAGAAGGGTTTTTTTTGTCCCTGATTTTGTGTGTCCATACTTTGATATGTTAGTGCATTTAGTAACACAGTTAGGTTTAATTTACTGAGTGTTAAAAAAACCTAAATAAAGAGCTGAAATAGCAAAAAGATGAATAAGAAAAAAACATATGTGCAGACACCCTATCATCACTGAGATGAACACTGGTAGCATAGCCATTACATCATTACATTTCCTGTGTCCTTTAATGTGGAGAGCGGCTGCAGCAAAAACACTAATTGCGTTATGTCCTCGAGAGCTGACGAAAAGATTAGCTTTCAGCAAGTGATGTGGCTAATTAAGTGTTGAAGTTTGTCTCCCGTTGCGTCCACAGCTTTGGTTTACATCTTGCTGTTGTGACAAGTGATTTTCTTTTTTTTTGCATCTTTGTTGGATGCTGTGGTTGTGTCACAAAATCAGATAGCTCTGTGCGTATGAGCGTGCAGTCAGTCACAGAGGTGGGAGGATAAATTACTATGACAACTGAGAGAAGGAGAGGAAAACAAAAAGAAGAAGAAGAAGAAGAAGAAAATGCCACTGAGAAAGAAAGAGGAAGTACAAGGGGAAGAAAGGAAGAAAGAAAGGGCGGGATAGAGTGGCCAAAACAAACACAGGGAGAGAACACAGAGGCAGCACTGAAGTGAGAGGTGAACTAAGGTTTTCCAGCCTCTCAAGGTTTGATGAAGAATTCCCTTTTTACCTCGGATGGGTTTCCGAAGTTTGTTGATTTCTTTCTGAAGCAGTTTTCTATCAGACTTTTCAACAAACTGCCGACCATCCCGGCTATTGTTGAGTGGAGCGGAGGGGGGGGGTGAAATGACCTTTCAATCCAAGTGTAGCCAAGTGTGTGATGTTGTTGAGTCTGTGGGATAAGTTTGCCCTCTTAAATGTGCCATTTAAGATGAGTCTGGTAAGATAAGGCAATTCCTGGCTCTGAAACCTATTAAGGCCCAAAGTTGAAAAGCATGATTGTTTTCAATGGGGTAATGCACAATTTAATGTGATATAGTAACATATCAAACCTTCTGGATGTGTGTGTTCTGCATCAGTAAAGGCGGTTTTATCTGATCGACATCTAAAAGAAGACAGTTATACACATAATTACAAATTATATGATGACTGCAGTTAATGAATGAGTTTATAGCTGTAGTCTGAAACATTTGAGGCATGCATCCTCTGATCTGCTGCACTCGGTGTATAATGCCACAACAATATAAGTACAGTGAGGAGTTTGTAAATCTAATAATAAAATACCTAATCAGATTATGTATTCTTGTTAGGTGTAATCTTTTAATCCCTAATCCAGATAAAAGAGTTAAATCTGATAAATCTGATACTGAATCCCACCCCCACCCCCCACCCCCCTTGTTGTGCTATCATCAGATAAAACTGCACAATGAACAAAAACCAGAGCAGTGCTGTATCTACGTGTTTGTTCTTAGTAAACTTGAGGACAAAGTGAATGTTTTATTTAATGTTATCTGTAACTGTGCAGAAAGTCAATAACACACAAGCTGAAAAAAAAGCCATGTACAACCTTTTTCACCATTACACATGACTAATGTGGCTGTAAATAGGGAAAATCAGAAATAGCACAACAAGAGGGTTGAGGCTGAGGTTGAGAAATGTTTTGAATGTGTTGAATTATGGCGTAGGAGTTGGAGGTAGAAGTGTTTTGCTGTACAACAGGAGAACTACATCGTCCCGAAGTCAAGGACTACAATTACTCAGATGAGGCTTTCACATAATGACAGCACTAAAATTAAATGTATTTATAATTGTCTTAGATTTTTTTTATTTATTTTTTATTGTGAGAGTCAGTAATCAAATGTGCATAAACACGTCAATTTGAATTAAATTGGCTTCATTAAATGTGTATTGTTCTGCTTCTTCTGATTCGACATTCACAATTACTCTGGGGCCAAAGTCACAATTACTCTGAGGCTGAAGTCCCAGGTTAGCCAACTAAAATGACCATGTTTGGGTGCTGGTCTAAAAAGTTAAACCCAGTAGTATAAAATCAAGACCCAGAGGTGAGAGATGGGAGACTACTGAACCATTTTAAAACAATACCTGTCTTTTCCAAAATGAGAAATCAAATATCTAAGTTTGTCCTTGTTTTGACAAGAGACACAACCTCTCATCAAAGTGCTGTTGGTTTGAAAATAAAATTCACAATGCAATACTAAGTTGTATCTGTCTTTCTGGTTAATAATTATCATTTCATGTCATTTTATGTAATTTAATATTTAAACCTGCCGCACATTTTCTCACCTCTAATACATTTTACATATTGTTTACACTCATTTTCTTTATTTTTTTAAAAACTTTTTTTAACCTTACATTATTCAGGATGTTATGGATAGTTTGACTGTAATGCACCACAACCCTGATTTTTTAGGGGGTTCAGGTGTATTTCCAACAATAAGGAAGGTTCTTCTTGAAAAAATGATGGATGAATGAGGATTTTGTTTGAATAATACTGAATAATAATAATTACTTAATAATATTAAAATATGAATGAATGTCCTGTAGCAGATTACACTTTGATTGGCTGAACTTTATTTCTAAATTTGTGAATCCACAAAAGAATAAAAAATGTTATACTGTCTGGTTATTGCAAAAGTGGGGAATAAAACCACACTGATTCAGACAGATGGTTTTTAAAATAAAATATTACACCCAGTGACATTTAAATTTCAACAAGGAGCTTCAGTACAGTTAAAATTTAAACTCATAAAATTTACATTTTCACAGTCATGATTTGCCTCCATATTAGAGGAGGATGTCTACATTTGCCAGCAATTTTTGGATGTGTCAATTGCCAGGAAGTCCAAAATGACCTGCCCCTCTCCTCTATATCATTTAGTGCAAATGCTAGAAAATTAGTGGCCACAGCAATATCCTTTTCCCTATATTACAATAGCGACATGTAATTATCCTGGATGGAGGTGGCAAGGCTGCTGGAGAGGCTCCACAACAGCTGCCACTGCTGTTTTCACTAGCGTGCCTTTTTCTCTCAGTATCCAACATATATACAGTGTGTTTAACAGATAAGATATATGTGTTTAATAAGCACTGAGATAAAGCTTAAATGCAATCAATTAGTACATCAAATACATGTATTGTTTCAAATCTCTCACTATATGGCTGACTGTGATTTTCATCAGCAGTGTTTTTAAATGTGTAAAAGCAATTTATGTCCTTAATGGCATATATTCTTACTTATTTTATATTCTGCTGATTGTGAAATAATTCTCACATAAAAATATAAAACAAATAAAAGTAGAGTGTTTAAATAAAGTGTGAAAGCTGCAACTCCTCTGTGTTGCAAGTGATGTGAATAATCAGAGAAGAGCGGGTCGTGTTGCCCTGAAGCTTTTCAAATGAACATGATTACTTGAATTCAGTGGCAGGTTGACACTCAAGGCTACAGCTCTCAGAGTGATCTGTGCTAATGTCTAACCATCTTGTGTGCTTAGCTCCCCTCGTCTTTTCACATGATGTCAGTCATCCGTGCATCTTTCTTCAGAAAACAATGGGTTTGTCTGAGAAGAAAATTAAGGAGTCATTTTCACAGAGAAACCTTTATTTCTTCCTTCCTTCCTTTTCTTATGCTCATACTTTTCTCTTCTTCATCTGTTAACCTTTTACCTCTTTTTCTCCCCTTCTATTTTCTGCTTCTCCTCTGCAGTTATTTTCATTTTTTTTCTCTTTGGCTCATAAAAGCAAAGCCTGGCTAGTTGCATTAACCACACTGTGACACAAGCAATAACTTTTATTTTCCCTTTTCAGCTTATATCACTTGATTAATTAACTAGTAGGAGAAGCCTTTGGTCAGCATGGCTGTAATACAACAAGAGGGTAATACTGCAAAGTGGGCCAGGCACGGTTAATATTTATAGACTTGTGGTGCTTAATTATTCAACAGAAAATGTCGTGCTAAATGTCATGTAACAGTATTTAATGCACGTATAACATTTGCAGTAGCAGTGTGTCCAACACATAAGAAAGAGCTATTTGAACATGGAAAGGTCCCAGGTTTGATCCCCATAATATTATGTCTTCTGTGTCCTCATGCAGGACATTAAGCTCTACTCATTCATGTAGTTTAAAAGCATCACATAAAACACATCACATGCTACCAGAGTGAGGATTTTATTATTGCACAGCTTCAACTGAGATCCATTTTTTTTCATATTTGATGTCTTTTACTACTATGAGGTCGATATTCTTGTTCAATCTGAGCCAATTCTTCTTCTTTTTTTATATCTTGTCTACTGGAAAATACTAAAAAATACTAAACTACCCATTTGCTTTTCCAAACACTTTTGAGGAAACATAATTAGTTACTGATTTACGTTCACTGACAACCTTATTGACAGTTAAGGGAGTGTGATTTGTGCTACACAGAAGTCATTAGGGGGAAGTTTTAAGGATTAGATGAACAAACCTAGAAATGGCATTACTATACAACTAAATACATCTTTGGCATTTTCCTGTTTCCCAATCATACAACAGCTTCTTACTGTTTGCATAGTGAGTTCAAGTAAAGACAAACAGCTTGAAAAAGAATAATTATCCTTTTCCTTTCAGCAGAAAAGCAATTTTATGTCTCATTGGTTCAAAAGAAGCTGAACACAAACACATATAGCAAAAGAGAAATATAATGAACAAGTACATATGAGCACTTTTAAAAGTTAATTATATAATCCAAAATATGTTCATCAGCTGTTATATCATTTATTTATAAGCAAAGTGCATCAACTGGGAGAAGAAAGTTGCTGTCATCTGCCTCAATACACTGTTTACTGAAGAGCAGACACATTCACAATCAATAAGTGATTCTGAGTCATATGCAATCTGCTTAGTGTCTTATTGCTTCAAAAGCAGCACTTTTTGACTTATTAAGAATTGAAAGTAGCCTAAGGGAGAGAGTAGAGAAGATAGATAGATAGAGATAGATAGAGAGAGGGGGTGAGAAGGGTTTAAAGGGAGGCTGAGAGAAAGAAAGAAAGAAAGAAGTCTGGCTGCTGTATTTGTTCAGATTTTACATTTTCACATTTACACTCCGTCAGAAATGTTGATTCAGCTGCAGACGGTAGTGTTTGAAGCTTGTTCGATTGTGTTCTTGGCTAAAAAAAGTTTTTACTGATGCAAAAAGTTAAATTGTGGATTTTTCTGTCAGTGTTGGAGATATTGAACTTGTGATCACTGATGTAACAACTTGATTGCACTCTGATAATATAGATTTTTTTTAAGTGGTGGCATGAGACAAGTATACAGTAGGACGTCAATTAGTTACAAACACAGCAACATGATGTAATGTAGGGAAACTTATGAGAAATTAGGACAGCATATGTAAAGTACAGGAACACTGCATCAACAAACTCAAGTAATCACAACCCTAAAACTGGGTCTTAAGATGTGCTGTTTGACTGCATCAGAAATCATGTGTTCATACAAACGGCCACACTTGAAGGTGGAGTGAAAAGCCAATTGCCACAGAGAACAAAGGGGGATGGGGGAGATGGGGTATTGTTTAAATACAGGGATAGTTGTGCATATTTCCAGACAGTCTCATAGTTTTGGACATGGTTGTTTACTTAAACAGTTACAGCTTAAGATACCCTCTACTGTAGACCTTTCCAACGTCAGTACTAGTATAGGGAAGTTGTATATGACATGTTTGGTAACTTTCCAAAACCGTCGACAATCACACAAACATAGTGAATTTTTAAGTCATTACTCAGCTATTTCTTAAACTGATTATAAGATTATGAATCCCACCCAGCAGAGGAAAACTGAAAATGTATTTAACAATTATTGCCGGCTTTTCTCTCACCGTTTAGTGTGACCATTTAGAAAAGCTATAAACACTTTAGTTTTCCGATGTGGTCGTACAGATTACTTATTTTCTTACAGGTACTCTCCCCAAGAGACTTTACAGGTAATGATGATACTTTCTCATTTCTAGCAGTCCCGAGCTCAACTACTGACCTCAACTACTCAACCATACTGTATAAATTGTGACACTTGGATTATTTTAACTCTGTGAGACTTGACGCCTCATTACATTGCAGGTAATTTTTTTTTTAACTTAATAATAACTTTGCAGACTAAAGATTTTCCTACACTCACTGTATGTGCAAGACCATTAAGCAAGTATTCCCTATTTTATGAGCTAATATATCCACGACAATTGTCAATGTAAACTGTTGAGCCAGTCACACTTTTTTTTAAAACTGACATTCCTCGATGCCTCTTTATCATCTCAGTGTTTAATTCACTTTATTCGTTTCACCATTAGCAGCAGAAAAGGAAAGAATGAAAGCACAAAAAAGTAAAACTTCTACTGCCATTCATATAAGCGGAGCTGGACTTGGCAGCCTATATATCCAAGTTAAATACAGTATTGAAGGTCTTTATATAATGGAGCGTGACTCTGAATGGACAGATAATGAATGTGGGTGAGGAAGAGAGGAAGAAGATGGAAATGCAGCAACACTTAAGGAGTGATAGAAGAAGTCAATCCATGAGCTGTCTGCCTGCATTCACACACAACCACATACAGTACGGACTTGTCAGGGTAATACTCAGTTGAATTTGCCCAGTCAGGGAAGGATGAAAGGGAACCGGGATGAGAGAAAGAGACACAAAAATGAGGAAAAGAAAAACATTAAAGAAGACAGACTCCAGAAGAGGCAGGGATGGGAGAGACGGATAAGTGAGTATTAATATAAAAAAAAAAAAAGGGGTGAAGAAACAAGACGTCTTTTTAGTCAGCCACTTGTGGACTTGTCAGACTAATAGTCATGTTAAATACAGCCTCAGAGGCAGTGCATTGTGAAGATTGACTGCTGTATCTAGGCCATCATAAAGAACCATTAAGACTGGCTAATAAAGAAACTTCCCCCAGCCGAGAAAATGAAGTCATCTTAGCAGTTAGAGGATGGCCTGAGGCGGGGATGAGAAGGAGAAGATGGGGGGGGGGTTTAGAAAATGTAGAGGAAATCAGGGGATGGAGAGAATGGAGGATAGAGTCAGAAGACGAGAATGTGTGAGTGTGTGTGTGTGTGTGTGTGAGAGAGAGAGAGGGAGGGAGGAGAGCAGAGAAGAATAGAGAGTGAACGTACAAGAACAAACTGTCCCAAAGGACCACTCATCCAGGATCTAATATAGTCGTATTCCCTCTGTATGTCTGTTAATTACTTCCTCTGTAACAATCACGGTGAAAAGCTTGGGCTGGTAGGAATACCTGGAAAAAGAACCTGCTGGCAGAATGAACTGTATCTGGGTTAATTACTTTATCTGCTGTTGCGGCGACAAAGAGCTCCATTTCTTGCTTCCTGCCTTAAGCGTCTGTTCACATGACAACACAGTGTCACAGAATTTCTTACAAAATAAGCACAGAGACACAAAACATCTTTGAATCGTCTGTGAATTACTGTCAAATAAAGAGGAAGGATGGTTTGGTATGGACATCTTAACTTAAGATTGAGATGAAAAGTAACTTTTTTTTTTTTCCAAGAAGCTTTGAAAGCTTTTCACACATGGTCAAAAACTCCTTTGACGGAGTTTAAAAGAGCAACTTTCACTCAACGTCTTGTCCTTTAAAATGCGTCTGTGTCCATGCACTCAAACATCAATCACAGTCCTCAGATTCCTTTATTTTTATTACATTATTTATTTCCCATTCTCATAATTGCGATACATTTTCTTTACAAACAAGATGCTTTTTACTGAATGATGAGCATCTAAGAGTTGATATTAATGTCTAAAAATGAAAAACAACAACATGAAAACAGAAAAAAACATGCAATTTGAGAAACATTAAAACATACAATTAACCCTCCACCCCTAGAATGGAGCATTAAATATAAGATTGCAGCATAAAATAATAATTAGCTTTAAAATCATTAAAAGTGCAAATGAAAGATTAAAATGTAAAGTGCTTTAAAAGAGCTCAATCATAAGCACAGGAGAAGAGAAGTGTTTTTAACCTGGATTTAAAAATGATTTCAGTTCTGCTGGTAGTTTTTTCCAGTTGTGTAAAAGCTGCTTCACCATGTTTAGTTTGTACTCTGGGCTCAACTATCTGACCTGAGTCAGTAGATCTCAGAGCTCTACTGGGTTTATATTCTTATAACATGTTATTTATGTATTCTGCACCTAAACCATTCAGTGATATATCTCAGAGCTCTTACATACCGGCTTATACACCAAATGAAAAATAAAAACATTATTGTGTTGGTATTGTTTCATCAGTGTCTACATCACCTCGAACATATCTTTCAAATGGTAGACAAATTCAGTGATACCATACGTATATGGTGAGTTAAAATCAGTTGAAAGTCATGGCTGTGTGAGTCGGGCTCTAAATGATCATTTCACAGATTGCATCATGAGACCAGGCTCTTTGATTGTGGCCGACCTCAGCCTTTAGTTCAGTTCAGTATTACTAGCTTCTCATCTCACTTCCCTTCATCAGTCACACATACCTCCATTCATTACATTCCTCCCTCTCGCTGCATCTAACTACGTATAAAAGTGTTTTTCTGCGCGCCTCCACACCACTTCCCTCCCTCTTCCTCTCCCTGTCAGCGAGAACTGATCTTATATACAACAATATGCTGACAATCTCTGCGGAGCACTACATAAAAGAGAGTATGAGCATGAAAGAGTGAGAAGAGACAGAGGGAGAGTGGGAGTGCGCTCTAACAATACTCTGCTTTATTAAAATGTCAAACACAAAGGACTACAGAAAAAGGGATATTACTAGTACCAAAAGCATATTAGGCAGAACTGCACTTCTTGGAGTGGGAGGAAAATGTCAGTAGAACTTAATTTATTCTTACCTCAGACATCCAAGCTGACTGGTGTGCTCAGCTGCTGTCCTTAAAACAAATGTTGTAAAGTTAATTGATCCCTAAATGAGAACAAAAGCAAGGAATAGTTTTCTGGATCAACTTACTGCTAGATTTTATTCAACTATAGGAGTTTAAACCAGGCGGGGAGTTCTGGTCCTCTGAAATGAGGCCAACGCGGAAGTAACTTAGAACTGCATTCTATCAAAAGGCCACCAGGGGGCGACCGTTTTGGTGTCAAAAGGGCTTCCGTCTCTATACAAGTCAATGGAGAATTCACCAACTTCTCACTTGATTTCTAACCTCAGTGAATGTTTTCAAAATGTGTTTATGGTCTCAATCGCTAGTTTAAAGCCTTCTTCAATGCAGTATGATGTTCATTTGTGAAATTTTGGCCTCCCTGATTTTATATTTGACAATAAAGCAGGGTATGCATTACGACGTAGCTACATTGTGATTGACAGGTTGATTGACCAATGTCCTCCAATCGCAACCTCCCTGCCAGATAGATAGATAGATAGATAGATAGATAGATAGATAGATAGATAGATAGATAGATAGATAGATAGATAGAGTGAATTTTCCAAGCTGTATGAAATTATTAATACAAAAGCAGAAAGTAGACTCCAAGAAAAACACATAATCAAAAGTCTCATTACACCAACACTGTCTCCTAGAAATTGTGCTCATATACAACTAAATTGCATTCTCAATTATGTCACTTCTTTGACTGGGTTATGTGTTAAATGTGTATATTGCTCTGAAGTTAGAAGGAGGAGGTATATAGGACTCAAATTTGCATCCTGATTAGGTTCAGGTAACATAAGCACTTTGGTTAAGGTTAGTGGAAGATTGTGTTTTTGCTTACATAAGATATGTTGGTCTTCAAGTCATTGCAGACTATTTCTATATTAAATCAAAGAGTGCAATCTTTCTGTATGCTTAACCAAGTGCTTTCAGGGTCTAATCATACCCATACAAAGCTTCATATTGCTGTAGTTGTACTTGTGGATATTGTTCTGCTAGGTTAGATATTCTGGTGGGAAAAAGATAACTGGGCATATTGTCTGTCAGCATTTCACTCAAAAGTTCAGCATCAACATTAACCTAATTAAGTCAGTTATATGTTTCTAACTAAACATTTGTATTATTGCAGTTCATCTGTAAATGATTACACTGTATCAGTCAGTTATTAAGTTCTTATTCATGTAAGATGATAGCAAACAATTGTCTAACATAAACTCAACAGAAGAGAGAAGCATAGGCATCCTGTCTCAATCTCTGTTCTCACTATGTATTTAATGCAAATCATTTTTACACTGATAATCAGAAGAAGTCTGAAGAAAAAAAAAACAAGCATCTGGGTCTCCTTGGTCTGCTAAAAGATCAACTTCCTTCTCAAGCCAGTTACAGGAACAGGAAACATTTTTTGTCCTGTTATCTCTGCAAAAAAGCTGCAGGTTTCGCTTGATTGACAGCTGTCTTGGTGTAGTCATGGTGCTTGCACCTTACCTGCATGTGCCTTACCATCCCGTCAACCAAATTTGGATTTTCTCCACCGACAGCCATGGTTATGCCCCAAACCAAAACCAAATTCAAATACAAAAAACATGTCAGAAATGTTTTTCACATTTTACACAGTAACTTTTAGATTAATCAGACACATTATTCTTTAAATCGGGTTTTATCTATGCTTCAATTAGTCTATGACAATGTTTTTCATGCCCTGAAATTTAAAATGTCAGAACTAAAACCGTGACTTGTGATGGATTATCCATCTAAATGTGTTTCAGATTGTTAATGTTGTGTTTTACTCAAACTGATATACCACCAAACTTAAAAAGTAATATTAGTTGACCACAAAATAACATGCACAAATGTATATTGTCTCACTAGACCAATTTGTTGATCCAACAAGCGTTTCCATTCGGATGCTGATTTACTGTGGCCTCACAAAACCACTTTAATTCTGCACGTCTGGGCAGTCAATGAGGTGGGAAAAAAAGTGTGGATGAAGAAAGCAAGTTTAAAAAAACCCACAAAAGAGCTAAACAATAGGACTTTGAGAGAATTTGTGTCCTTTCTCTGTTTACTAAAGAACAATTTTATGTAAGAGCAGGCTGTAAAAACCCAGCTGTCACATAAGGTGAAATTGTGAGAGACACAGATTAAGTGTAAGATTTACTAAATGGAACGAAAACATTGTGAAAGTTTTAGATTTCCTGAGCTTTTCTTCTCTCCTAACTTTCCTGCCAGCAGAAAACACATCAGTCAGTCTTGTCCGTCCTCCTGAATGCCAGACAGTTGCTAAGACGTCATGGAGATAATAAATACTACAGGATGAATATTGACTAAAATACTTCTAATCTTATCATGTGTTGGCAAAGTGTATTGAAATCAATAATTTAACCAGGTGGAAATGTCAGAGACGGAAAAAAAACCAAACATGTCAGTCTCCGTGTTGTTTTCCATCTTTGTGTCTTTCCCTGGCTCAACTCCCTCTTCTCTCGATGCAAACTCTCTCCCTTTCTTTGTTTCTGTGCTGTTGGAAAAGAAAATGGATCAGGGGAGTAGGAACTATGGCTCACAAAAAAAAGCCTCCACTTCTTCTCTCTGTCAACACACATGCTTATGTGCATCTGTGAGACTTTATACATTGCTACCTGGAAGAAAACATCAACTTTTCTTATCTCATCTTGGCTCTTTGTTGAATATATATCTTAGTGGAGCTGCAGCCCCAATCCTTACAGAAAAAAAAGATTAAAAGTCTACACCATGCTCGTGGCTCTGTGAGGCAGTACTCACTCTTATCCACTTCTACTATGAGTTTTATTCTAACATATAAAACAAGTATCATGTTTACCATGTGACAGTCTAGGTTTAGCATGTTAGCATGATACATTAGTTTTGGCTGAAGGTGTTTTGAATGTGGGGAACATAAACATGTCAAATTTCATGGCAATGTACCTCACAGCTGTCAAGACATTTTTCTAACAACTACAAATCTTAATCTCATTGTGTAGCAAGAGGAAAAGTAAGGGGATCACCAAAGTCAGTAGCATACGTCATCTGGGAGCCGTGAACGTCACTATTCAATTTTGTGCCAATTCGTCCCATAGATGTCTGAGGATGCTCAAAGTTAGGTGAATCGTAACTCCATTTTGTACCAAATTGAATGGCAATCCATCTAGAATGGCATTCTTCTAGTAATCCAATAGTTGTCAAAATAGCAAAAATGTGAACCAGCTAATATAGCTCCAGTAAAAGTCAGGGGATCTGCTAAGTCAGACATCAATAATGGCTGTACGAAATGTCATGCAATCAGTCAAGTAGATGTTGAGATATTACAGTCTAGACCAAAGTGGTGGACAATTAAGAAGCACTCTATCCTGACTTTGTTGGTCAAAACTATTTCCTAAAGTGAAATATGGTTCAATAGTTAAGCCACAGGAGGAAAAAACTATGTGGAAGAAGTTCACTATAAACTCTCTGTTCTCAACACAAATATAACAACTTCCAAAAGAGACTCAAAAGCAGCCGGTTCAAACCTCAGATTGTCAGACAGGGAAGACAACTGAGACTTCATTTTCTGCTGAGGTCCGCGCATACTCAGCATGTCTTCTCTGGGTCAACTAAAATGAAAGGAATACACAATCTGTGAGTACGGCCCATTTGTCAACTTACTAATTAAGTGATGAGAACATTCTGTAGCATCCCTGTGCCCTGAATATATCATCCAGTCCTAGTTATATTTATATTTTAACACCCTTGAGTAATGGCATACACTTTGTATCAGATGTGTTTGGTAAAGAGTTGGCAGTATTACCAGAGCTACATTTACTTCCTGATTGTCTCATATCTCAAAAATATGGATCTAAATATAATTGATCGATTGGTTAAAAAAAAAAAGAAAAAAAGAAGATACCTTTTTATAGGATTGTGCAGCCATGGTGGAGGTATGCAGACTCACGGTGCTCTCTGTGTAGTTTAAACTCAAAACATTAAAGGTACACATGCACATGATGAGTGATGTGTTATTAAAGTAAATGCAACTACTTTGACATACAATCACCACCTATTCACTGCACTCATGGCTAGGTTGAGGTGCAACACTCCAAAACATCAGATGATGCACATGCACAAAATACAAAAAAAAAAAAAAAAAAACACAAAAAAACACAACCCCCCCCCAAAAAAAAACAGTATATAAAAAAAATGACAAAACTATTAAATACAACATTTCAGTGAAAACACAGCAACACAACAGAAAGCACAAAACCTGTTGTGGTAAGCACATAAAAAATAAAATAAAAACTTAAAATAAAACCACCAGACAACCACTTTTGGTCGTACTGGTTATTCAGAAATCATGGTTTGATCATCAGAACTAAACACCAGCAGATGTCCTGACTGGCACTAACTGGACCAATTAGTTAAGCTTTGTCCTGACCCACTTGACAGAAGGTCAGCGTTATTTCCTGATTCCTTTCACTCCCTTTGTAACTCGGCAGTGTTGCTTAAATTTTAACCTGATTTTAAAGGAATGGAAGAGGACAATGAAATAATAAGGGGATATGTTAACATAGGAAATTTATATGTTTTCATCATATCATAATATAAAAATGTAAGTTTGAACCCTTAAAACATGCTTAAGCTGGACTGATGAGACATAGATTAGACAGCAGAGGAGCTACAAAGCAGAAACAGAAAATTAGATTGTTAGAGGGTCAAGACAAAGACATGAAGCCCCTCCAGAGCTGACTGTATATCGCTATCGTATATCGCTGACTGAAGTGAAATTGATGTCCCTACCTTTTCCATTTGTGAAATCATGTGTTTTGTAAAATGTTGTTATACTTTAGGTGCCTATCAAGTGCTTATTTGGTAAAAAAAAGTCAGACACGTCATCTCCACTGCATCCTCTCATGTTCATTGGGACTCCTGTAACTCCTGTAACCTGATCTGTAAACATATAAATAATGTGGTTACACATTTAAAGAGAATTAGTGAACAAATGTAATTACAAACATCACTTATCATCATCCTCATAGGCAGATGCACAGAAAATCAAGCTAGAGCATGCTCATGCTCATGTTCATGCTGTGTTTTCCTTTTTCATGGCTCTTTGTGTTTTGCTCTGACCAAACAGGACATGCCATAATTCTTCCAAGCACTTTGTATTACAAACAGTCTTGCACACAGTCGAATGCCTGAATGAACAAAAAAAGAAAAAAAAAACCTTGTCTGCATAGCCAGACGTCTGTCTCATCAAGTTCAGTGAGTCTGGAGAAGAACAAGCACAACAGTTGGTTAAAAAAAGAAGCAGACACACAGTGAGTTACTGTTGTAACTTACACCAGTATAGAAGAATGAGAAGAATACTACACAGAGCTTATTTGTACCCAATCAACGACCAATCAGAGGTGTTTTTCCAGTATGAAAAAGTGAGAAAGGAAGAGAGGAAACTGAATGTGGGAAGCAATGAGAGTGAGAAAGAGAGATGCAGACAACAAAAAACACTGTAATGTTTCAGTGACAGCTTGGTTTGTTGAGGAGCATCACAATGTTACATTTCAACACAACTTATTTCCAAGTTAGATGGGATGATAGCCAAAACTGTGTTGCCCTTAACAAGGACTACAAACTGTATTTTTTTTCTCTCTCTTGAAAAATCAAACTCTCTGTCATCATTGTGACAAGAGGACATTTTAAGAGAACAGTGAGATGGCATGCAAAAGAGAGGGGTACGAGCTGACGGGGTGAGCAATAGAGAAGAAGAAAGATAAGAGTATTTAGCCCATTATTTCCACAGGCTAGGTCAAAATGAATAAGAGTCAGTGAGAGAATGAAAAGTCGTCTTCAAAGACCGCAGAAGACTCGGCTATCATTCTCTGTCTGAAAAGTGACACTCCACTCTAAGTGTTCCGCTTTAGGATGGCCTTGGGAGGTTAGAACCATGAATGTCAAAGTTGATTTCACACTCTGTAACTCTCTGGACTACGTGATAGATGTGGCCACTGTGTGTGTGCATATATACACAGCAACACACACAAACGCCTGCATGAACACACACTGCACGCATACAAACATGCCTGTATCATGCCTGTACAGTCATGCACACACATAAGATGCATATGTACACTATATATGAACAGAAAACACATGCACACTGTCTCTCTCACACACACGCACACACACACACATCAAGAAGTGATTATCCAGTATTACAACCAAGGTCAAACATCAGCATTTTTATATAGCTTGCCAGGAAGTGCTTTATCTTCAAAGAATTAAGAGTACACTGACACAGCTTTAGCTTCAGTTTAAAAGTGAAGAAATTGGGAGATAAATGTCTTTTTTAGGAGTGGCTGTTATCACTGTTTTTGTACAAATAATGAGATATTACATGTCAAGTAATGCTGATATGTTCCCTTCGAACAAGCTAGTTGTTTCCTCTTGTTTCCAGTCTGATTTGTCTTTCAATGTGATAAATGATCTTTTTTTAAATTTCCATCTTTGTCTGGTAAAACTGGGTCAAACTAACAATTTCTTTAGAAATCGCAAAGCTTTCTTTTTTTTTTTGTTTGTTCAGTTGGTCGGTTGTTTCTTTTTTTTGGCAGATCCCTATTTTAAAAAGAAAAACATTTTAGTGAGGAGCATATTACGTTTAAAGCTTCGGCACACTCACCAATCACAAGAAGGAAGAGGTCAAAACAGGGACAATATTGATACAGAGACGATGGGAAACTCAATCCCACCAGATTCATATGAGAAAATGTTACATTCTAACATTATTGCCACCGACATATGGCCAATCAATGCATATTTGGCTAAACACCATCAGCTGCCAATGAAGAACTGACATGTAGATGACAGACTGTACAAGGATTAACAACATCAGCAAATACACCCTTTTTTATTTTAAAATGACATTTTAATGACATGAATTGCACAGATGTTATGTCAGCTCCCGACTGTGGACTACATGCATGAGTGTTTATGGTTGATAGCATGCCAATGATAAGTGTATGGGGCTGCTGTACACCACATTATGTTGTATGTCAAAATTTGACTGTTACCATGAGGCGGTGAACAGCACATTGTTACTAGTGTCCATTAAAATCAGGAAAAAAGGGGGCATTTGAAGTGGAGAACAGCATGTGTATACCAGAAAATGGGTAGTTTTTCTTACTCTTTTCATACACAGTCATGCATGTAGTGCATGGTGGCTCTTCAGTGGGAGTTTTTGGTTAGTGCTTGGAAATTAGACATAAGTGCTGTTTGCCAATAGTGGCAGATTACTGCTGCTGGAATGAAAGTGCTCACTGGCTGTCAAATTATCAGCAGAGAATGTGGTTCAGGTCACAATTTCTCCTTATAAAAACAGTATGATGATGTGAGCCTTATTTTCCATCTATTTGTGTAAATAAATAGAGATTGATAACTTCACAGCTGAACCTTACCAGCATACTCTGTGTACAACACCTTGAAGGGCAATTAACAAAATACTTGCATAACTGAATAGTATGCCACAAAGGTTTGATTGAATAATATTCTGTCTTTGTAGCTTTTGAAAGATGATAGAGATAAATTATTGGACCTTAAACCTCTGCTTGTCCTTGCTACAATAATAGTCTAAATGTATGAACCTCACCAACAAGGAAAGGCTATAAAATATAAATTCCACACATTTTGGAAATATAAGAAATACATTTCAAGCAATATTTGGTTGAAAAGTTGAGCCAGACAGTTCATTCTTTACCTCAGAAACAACATTTGATAAACAGTGTAAAGGTCCACTTACTTGCCTGCTCCAAAGCTTTCAGACATAACATGCTGTGTTCTATTAACTGGACTAAACTAGGTTGGTTGAAAATGAACAAAAGAGTATAAATGCTAAGATCCTCAAAGAAAATGACTTTTATTGGGTTTTTCTTGCTAAATAAATGCACGGTCAACAATTTCAATGTGTCACAGAGGCAGTCAAGTCTAACAAATGGGACTGTCACCACTGTTTACTTTCAAACATCTCATTACAATATATTGTTCATTAAAGTTTATGTTTTTCTGTTCCAGGCTGTGTGAGATTCCCCTTCAATCATTGTGAATATTCAGTTTTGATAAGATAAGATAATCCTTTGTTAGTCCCACAATGGGGAAATTTGCAGTATTACAGCAAAGAGGATAACAAGAAATATAATAAGTAGTACGACTGAATGGTTGGATTCACATTATTGCACATAGGAAATATTGATACTGCACAGTTTAGTTTACATCGATTTTGCACATGAGTGAATTGTCAGTTTTGGTGTGTGTGGTCTACTGGGAGCCATGTTGATTGTAAAGTCTGACAGCTGCAGGAAGGAAGGACCTACAGTATCTTTTCTTCACACAGTATGGGTGAAGCAGCCTGTCTCTGAAGGAGCTGCCCAGTGCTGTCAGAGCGTCCTGCATGGGGTGAGACACGTTCACCATCAGGGATGACAGCTCAGCCATCATTCCCCTTTCTTCCACCACCTCCATTGGATCGAGGGGGCATCCCGGGACAGAGCTGGCCTTCTTAACTAGTCTTTTAAGTTTCTTCTTGTCAGCAGTCTTGATGCTACTGACCCAGCATACCACTCCACAGAAGGTGTCCAATGCCACCACAGTCAAAAAGAGTGCCCCCTGCACCCCAAAAGACCTGAGTCTCCTGAGTCTTGGAGTTTATTATTCAGGTACTTTTGCAGGTTGCACATAGCTGAGTTAAGTGTGAAGCCTGCAGTGTAGAGAGTGAAGAGGATGGGCGCCAGAACTGTGCCCTGTGAGGCCCCCTCATGCTGCAGACAGCCATGTTGGACTTATAGTTCACATACTGTGGTCAATTGGTGAAGTAGTCAAGGATCCATGCTGTGAGGTGGTGCTTGTCCCTCACACAAGTATTATAGAGTGGGCTTTATAGTATTGAAAGCAATGGCTACATCAAACATCATGATTCTCACAGTGATCCCAGCCTTTTCAAGACGAGAGAGGGATGCATGTAGGAGGTAGATGATAGCATCACCCATGTCAGGTTGTTTAGCCAACTGTAGCAGATCCATGAAGGGGCTTAGGGGGTGAACAGGGACCAGCTTCTTCAGGGTCTTTAACCAGTGATGTCAGTGCCTGTAGGTGTTGAGGTCCATGTGGTACGGTGTATTTGGCATTGGTCCCACAACTGTGAACCTCTCCCAATTTTCAGGGTCAGGTTGAAAATGTTCTAACCTATCCTGCACAGCTGGACTTGAGAATCCATGAGCTGATGTGATCCAGACCCAGAGCCTTTGTCACATTGATCCTCATGAGTTATTTCCTCAACTGGTTTGTTGTGAGGGAAAGACTGGGCCAGACAGTCTGTGTGCATTTACCCACGTTCGTTTCCCCACATGCTAGGAGTTAGGTTCCTTGAAGCCAGAGATGGTTTTAAGGCCCCTTCAGAGTCTGCTGATGTTGTTCTGCTGCAACTAAACCTTCATCTTCTTCCTGTTGCTATTTTTCTGCTCTCCTGACCTAAAGACCTTATTTTTCCTAGAGGAGAGCCTTTATATTAGGAGTAATCCACATTTTGTTGTTGGAAAAACATTGTACAGTCCTGGTAGGTATGGCATTCTCCACACATAATCTGATGTTGTCATTTATACAGTGTGTGAGACAGTGTGCAAAAATCCTCCTACGTAAGAGTCAAAGCAGTCCCTCAAGGGCTAATCGGCCTTGTTGGACCATCTTTTCATTGTGCGAGTGACAAGAGGTTTGTACACAGGCAGGAAGTGCATCAGGTTGTGATCAGATCCTCCCAGGGGATGGAGGGGTGATGAGTTATATGTCTCCTTGGTGTTGGCATGAAATAAATCCAGTATTTTATTGTCTCTGGTGTGACATGTAACATTTTGAGTGAATGTGGGCACAGTGGAGAAAGGACAGGCATGATTAAAGTCGCCAGAAATAAGAAGGAGGGCATCCGGGCTCTGTGTCTGCAGCCTGCTTGTAGCTGAGTGGATGACATCACAGGCCACATCAATGATAACAGATGGGGGAATATACGCTGCTGTTGCCATATCATGCAATAATTCTCTTGGTACACAGAAAGGCCTTTTGCTAACGGCTCAATGTCCTTACTGTAGAGTTGTTCTTTAGTGGTGATGTGCCCAGAGTTACACCATCTATCATTAACAAATATAACCAGTCCTCCCCCTTTACTCTGAACACTCTTGTTTTATCATGTCCAACCATATAATCTGGAAGCCATCCAATGCAGTGTTTTTTATCCAGAGTTATGGTGGTTATCCTTGTCTCCATAAACAGCATACTGCTACACTCCTGGTATTTCCTCTGGTTCCAGTTCAGCACTTCAAACTCATGCATCTTATTGGGGAGAGTTCTGGCATTTCCTTTGATGATCGAAGGGAGGACAGATTTTGTAAGGTCTCCTCCTAGTGCAGCACTCCACGTCTATATCTCTTCCTCCCCAGCGCGTGGGGAACATCAGGTCTCTCCTCGGGTAGCAGCACTGCTGTGTTACAGAGGGCTATCAACTAATCCCTGGTATAAGCAATGAGGTCATGGGTGCTCATGGGATCATGAGATGCAGTTTAAGCAATGCAAGAATCAGTAGAGAGAGAATGAATTTAGTTCCTTGACACCTTGATAAGTGATTACACATTTAAAAAAACAACAAAAAGACAAAAAACAAATCAACAGTAAACAGGAGAATAATAAAGTAAAAATAAAATAAAACTGTGTGGAAAGTACAATGACTTTGAAAAAAAGTGTCAGTATCACAAAAATGCACACCCTAAATAGGGAGAGGTCCTAATAGATAAGACTGAGCAGTGTAAGTTTAAAAAAAAAAACAGACGGGTGACTCAACTTGACATGATGAGCCATTTCCACAGAAAACATTATTTGCAAATAGCATTTCAAACACCAACTCACATCTTGCAAACTACACCTACAGAATATAACAAGAAAAAAGAAGAAAAAAGACCAAGATCAAAATAGATTATACCATGTATGAAAAGACCGACCAATGGTGCAACTTCATCAGACTTTCACGTTTATAGGGCTTGACCAGCTGTTGCAGTCCAGCTAAAAACATTAGCAGTATTCTCAGTAGTTAAGGATATCACTGCAAAAATGTTTATGGAATAAGACTCATAAGTCACATTTCTTTGAATAATTTAAGGTAATCTCTCTCTCTCTCTCTCTCTCTCTCTCTCTCTCTCTCTCTCTCTCTCTCTCTCTCTCTCTCTCTCTCTCTCTCTCTCTCTCTCTCTCTCCCCCTTCCTTTAAGGTCCCCCTCCTCTTTAAAAATGTGTTTTTCTTCTTGTTCCTACCGTTGAATGTTTGAGCTTCGCTGTGCAGAATGATGTAATCTGCTGAAAGTGGAAAGTTCCTTTGAGCTCATTGCATATCTGATTTAAAGGGGCGGACCTACACGCATTATTTGTGACATCACAAATAGTTTGAAAGCCAACTGTGGTCCAATATTCATCTTAAACAGGTCTAATGTGGTGCCTTGAAGCCTCCAGTGCACAAACACAGAGAATGGACTTCACAGTGAAGTAGAAGACAACGTTGTGTCCAGCAGTTAAACTTCTGAATCAAAAAATATATTTACATATTTTTTGACTCTGGACTTTTTAATGAGGGAGAAGTAGTAGATGTAATTTTAAGGATTTCAACATATTATACGTTTTCCTTTTTACAATATTGTTCCAAACAGAGTATTTTTTCTTTGTTCTCCTTTGTCTTCATTCTCAACACTGTGCTCTTCATTTAAATGTGTATAAGCCGGCATATGTTTATTCAGTATTTGTACTGATAGGGTTTTGTTTGAATCATTTCTCAGTTTCATAATTAATGTTGTTTTGGACCAGAGGAAAGTGTGCGTCGGCGCTCGGGGATCTTTAATAAACTTAACACATAATCATGCACCAGCTTGTTAAACAGCAATTATTTGGTATTACAAGTAGAACATAAATTGCCATCTAACCTGAACAAGAAAAGCATGAGATGTAAAAAAAGAAAAAAAAAAGAAAAAAAGAAGTGGCAACAGCTGCAGGTTTGGGTGAAGATTACTATGATCTCATCTGCTCTCAAATCAGCCTTGTTTAATGAAGGTTATCTTTTGTATGCATTGACTTATTATTCATCCCTCAGTGTGTCCCCTTCCCACTGTTATTTTCAACCACATTCATGCTGATTTCCTCTCCTCACTTAACTCTCACTGTTTCTGTCTCCGTCCTCTGCGCCTCACCTCCTCTCTTTCCAGTATCCCCCCCTCCCTTGCCATTTCCCTCTTTTTCCTCGCCTCTCCTCCCACTTTCCGCTCCCTTCGGTCCAGCCGTCACCCCTGTCATTCAGCACTACAATGCCACACTTGTTTCAGTAATAGGATAGTCCATTATCTGACTGTGTCTGTTCAACAAGGTACTCCTGTCGTACATTTTCCTCTCCTTGCCTTCACCTCACTCAGCAGAAGGAAAAGATGGAGGGGGGGATGATGAAGGAGGGAGGAAAAGAAGCCTTGAACAAGGACAGTTGGAAGCTGAGAGAGAGAGGGATAGGGGGAGAGAGGGGCATAAAGATGGTGTAGATGTGTGAAAATCACAGTGAGAGTGAGAGCTCTTCCATCTCTCCATCTTTCAGTCTGTTTCATCAGTTGATTGCCCCTATCAGACAGATTGAAGGAGGCTCCATCTCTCTTTCTGACCGTCTCAATAACGCTGCTGCAACTTGATTAGCTTTTCATCACCAACCATCGCTTTCCACTCAATTTTTTGTTTTTCTTTCCCCCATTGGAGCCCTTACTTAAGCTGTCGAGTTACCAAAGATAACATTCTTATTTAAAGCATCAGCTCAGGGGAAGTTATTTCTAGCAGAGAGGAGGGTTAAACCAAAACACTCAAACGGCTCCACCTGAGGACAGATAAAGTCTTACTGCGTTCATTTTCAGTACACCTTTGACAACTATTAGGCTTTTTTGTTTTTAGTGCTCCCCACTTGTACACCCCCAACAACAATATATTAATAGCTGCAAAAGCATAATTCACATTATGTTATCATCACTTTATGTATTGCTATAAAAAACATATCTAAAATAAAAATACAACATACTATATACACTATAGAGAAAAGATACCTAAATACAAGCCTTAGGGGTCCACTTACATAGTTTTCACCTCTTCAAAGGTCCAGTAAGGGTTCATTATGTATTATTTCAGTGTACATGGACAGTATGTCTGTATATTTGGGAGGAGTGATATCTGCATTGTATCACCAAGTCCTTAAACCTGGATTCAGGGTTCAGAATATAGTCACTATAGTCATCAGCCAAATGACTATAGTGACAGCCACTCAATAGATTACCATTGTTTTCTTTTTTTTTTTTTTTTTGGCTGGTGAGTGAAGCACATCTACCAACCACTTGCATATTTTACCAGCATTTAGCTATTTGCTGGTGCTAATATTAAATCCTGCCCTTACATAAGCTGTATATAGTTTTGTTTCATCTAACATCTTCATGGCCACTGTTTCATTGCAAATTAAGCTCTTAGGTTTTGTGCTTACCTTGGGCAAAATGAATGCTTATTGCTCATATATGCTTATATCTCAGCCCACTCACCCTAAAAAGCATAGTTTTCACTGTCAACCTCCCTTTTTCATATGGCATGGTTTTGAACAAGGCATTTTACTTTCCCTACATTTGATAACAACCTTGCTAACTGTGGAGACTTGAGGGTGAGTGAGCTGAATGATGACAGCTGACTGATGTGAAAGTGATGTGTCACTCAGAAGCAGTCGGGGTTCAGTTGAATTGCAATTTTGTTTCTGCCTTGGAGTCTGCTGATTGAATATGTATGATACAGAGCTTAAATTTTAGTCCACCTCATATTACAGAAAAGGTTCAATATAAAGCAACAAAAGTGATGAATTGAGTTAATGTAATGATTTATGTAATTGATAGTTTTTAAGTAATTATTTCACATTTAAAGTATTATTTAGACACTCCTAATTGACTTAATGATACACATCTTAATGAAAAACAGCCGCTACAACATGTATTTAGGATAATCTACTGTATGAGGAAGCCAAATCCTTTCTCTTTATGCATGGAAATGTTTTGTATGAAATTACTTTATGCCAGGCAGTTAGCAGGGGTACATTGCCAAAAAGCTGGCAATTTAGGTGGGTAACAAGTAAGCCAGTCAGCTGTGCAGGCAGCACATCAGCTAATTAGCCAAAAAGTTTAACAGCCATCCACTTAGCCGACTTTTATTGGATTGTAAGCCTGTGTTCTCGCAGGTGTGCAGCTTTTGTTCTTTTTTTTTTGAGAGGGAACAAGTCAGTCACCCTTTGACCCAGACAGTCAGTGAGCTAAGCCAGACAAAGATTTGGCCAGTCAGCCCAGCACATTATCCTTATCTTTGAAACTCATAATGCACTTTAAATTCTCAATTACATGTGAATATATTTTGAGTTCACATCTGCCAGAAGGTCCATTAGTCACCTGCAAAGTCAGCCAATAAGCCAGCCAAGCAGCTAGTCAGCCAGCTCCTGTATAGGGAAGCTTACCAACAAGTCTTGGATGTTTTTCTCTTTTCATAATCAAATTTATACTCCCATTTAAATCTGCGAGCCAATTAGGAAAACAAGCTAGCATGCCAGCTCAGACATCATAAAATGCTTCTTCTCTTAGACTTAAAAATGTCATTTCCACAGTAATGCGTTCTTAATATCAGCCAGCCAGTTACTGTGTGCAGCCATCAAACTGATCCTCAATATCGAGTGTTGAAATATTCCTGGCCTTGCATGTTAAAACTTTATTTGCAGTCTAATATATAAGAAGTTCAATGGCTGGATAAATCAGTGCCACTGAATTCCATATCAATAATAATCACATCACACAGAGCGCCCAGAGTGACTTATGATTTTATAGATGGATTATGCTGCAGTTTATTGCTGTAAGTGAGCCAGTAGTGTGTGTGTGTGTGTGTGTGTGTGTGTGTGTGTGTGTGTGTGTGTGTGAGAGAGAGAAAGAGAGAGAGAGAGAGAGAGAGAGAGAGAGAGAGAGAGAGAGCGCGTTGTGTCCAAACATCCTTGCAGTCAAATCTCTACACACACTCACACAGAGATTTATTGTTGATGGAAGCTTTATAATAGGCATCCATTTCCAGCAACAGGCATTAGAATGACAGTAGATATATTGGACTTCAATAAGAGAGAGGAAGCCAGGGTGAGAAAAGAGGGATGGAAAGAGAGGGTGTGAGAGACAGTGAGGGAGAGAAAGTGTAGAAAGAGTATTGTCCTAGTGGAGTTGCTGCTTGACCCCAAAGACACCCAGGAACTCTTCACTATTCAATGTCCTTTACACTGGACTTTCAAACTGCATGCAGAAATATGAAGTGTGAATTTATTAGACTTTGATTTTCTGAGATTTATACTATTTTAAGTCAAATTTATACTATTTTAAGTCAAACCACCTCTTTTAACCCTCCTGTTGTCCTCAAGTCAAGGAAGGAAGGGGGGGGAGGAGGAAGGAAGGAAAGAAGGAAAGAAGGAAGGAAGGAAGGAAGGGAGGAAGGAAGGAAGGACGGACAAAGCAAGGAAGGAGGGAGGAAGGAAGGAGAGAAGGACAGACTGGTTTGTTTCTTTAACCCTCGTGTTG
Source organism: Scomber japonicus (assembly GCF_027409825.1). Lineage (NCBI taxonomy): Eukaryota > Metazoa > Chordata > Actinopteri > Scombriformes > Scombridae > Scomber > Scomber japonicus. The sequence goes on along the minus strand of NC_070591.1, from coordinate 8,241,459 downwards.
TCCTCAAGTCAAGGAAGGAAGGGAAGAAGAATGAAGGGAGAGAGGAAGGAAGGAAGGATAAAAGGAAAGGAGGAAGGAAGTAAAGGAGGAAAGAAGGACGTAAAGGAGGAAGGAAGGAAGGAAGGACGGAGGAAAGAAGGAAGGGAGGAAGGAAGGACGGAGGAAAGAAGGAAGAGAGAAAGGAAGGATGGAGGAAAGAAGGAAGGAGGGAGGGAGAAAGGAAAAGAGGAAGGAAGGAAAGAAAGAGAGAAGGAGGGAGGGAGGGAGGAACAGTTAAAACAGACGGGGTCAGTTTGACCCGGGAGGACGACACAAGGGTTAAGTGGGAAAACTATATAATAGAAAACATTTGCAGAATTCTAATATTTGATAGTATTATAAGGATAAGACCAGTTTATTGCAACTATTGTCTTATTATTTTGTCTGTTTTTTTTTTGGTTTTTTTATCCCATTTACAGCTCCTATCATTTCCATTTCCATCATAACTGAATAATTATGAAGATCTGAGCAAGGAGATGTCTGACAGGGCAGAAAAAAAACACAAAATCAGTTTATATTCAAATGTTAAAGTAAAAGTAAGTGCACCAAAGTAAGTACTTTCACATTCAAATTTGTTTTTCTTTCACATAAGTTTGTTTAAAACCTCCTCGAGGATTGTCTGACTACTTCTGTTTATTGCCACATCAACTGCTTTTTTTGGCAATGTCACCATGTTCCCAGATCTCAGCCATTATTTTTGAGCCGTCTTGTAAACACTGGAAAAATAAATAAGACCAAAATTCTAGCAAAACCAGAATTATCCTTTAAAGTCAGATCATGCTTTTAACAAAATGTTGAATAATTTCCTGCGTCATGGAAAAATCAAACTTGAAGAACACAGCCAGTTTTTTTTTTTTTCATGTGTTACTTTGACAGATCACTTAATCTTGTTTTCATGTGACACTAATGACACACGTAACCTTTCTTGACCTAACTGGCAGACGCAGTTAACCTTGGTCGCAGTATTGAATTGTATTGATGGTGTTTCCAGTGAATGTTGCAATGAGTGTCCGACATATCTGCGGGTCAATAGGTCACACAGATTAATGGATTGATATTAGGATGCAGCTTCAAGGCACCATGGAGATATTTTTTAAGCATCAATATGTCTGTGTAAAATGAAACAGGAAGGAGGCTGTACTCATCCCAAACATCACTCCACACATTTGTCCATTTTCTCTGTGGCTTCACTGCAGGAAAAGTAGAGTTTGAAGTATTTTTTTTTTTTCTTTAGCCTTTGGCTCCTTTCACCATCTGCCATTGCCAACCACAAACTTTGTGTGTACAGAACAGCCCAGCAGATCTGTAGCCAAATTCAGTTGGGGATAAAAAGAACATGTAAAATACAGTGTAGGACTAAATAGTACTGTAGTTGCCAAAATGATCATACGTCTAATTTGTGTACAGTGATTAGAGCAATGTTTAAAAATGAATGTTGATGTTGATGCTGTGTAAACCTTTTTTAGACAGTAAAATAATATTTAGTCACTAATCGAGAGAGATTAGTTTATCCTGCACATAAATTATTGACTGCAGTTTTAATTTGGTAGAAAAATGACGTGTTGCTCCTTTAAGTATATACAAAAGAGTATTTTTTTAAAAAGGAGACTGTACATGATTCATGTTATTCATGCTGCCAGCTCTCCCTGCCAGCCCCTCCAATACAAGTTGAGTCTTCTTACACTGCTGGTGTGATGTTGACACTCCATGTATGTTTGCATGTGTGTATGTGTGTACAGTATGTGTGTGTGTAGGCTAGGCATCATAAGCTTCTGTGTGGGGATGACAGTTTGAGAGCTTAGCAAGAAGAGCAGACGCAATAAAAGAGAAGGAGGAGACAGAAAACTGGAAAGAAGAGCCTCAGAACACACAAGGAGCAACATATTTCCTTCCTTTATTCCTACGTTCCTCTCCTCGGTCTCCCACACTCTCACTTAGTGAGTCAAACCCAGCAGACAGTCTCCAGAGGAGATAACGCTGAAAGACAGACAGGGGTCACACTGTATTAGCTAGCCACAGGGAAGGGACTGTGTGCTGTGTGTGTGCATGTTTGTGTAAAGAGTGAAATAGAATAGAGTAGAAAATAGTATTAAGTCATGAATATTGGGGATATTATTATGTAGATTATAAAGAGACAAATCCTTATACCTGAACAACAAAATGACTGTTCCAAAAGTGACTTTAATTAGCATGCCCTTTGACACTGCTATAGTTAAAGATCCCCTCCAGACATATTTTATAATGTATATGAAATACTTTACTTTGGAAATTAATTCATGTCTAATATGAGTTTTCCACGACAAAAAAAAAAAAAAAAAGTTTAATTATCTTGTTAATATCCTCAGACTGACATCTCTGTCTCCTTCATTTAAAATTCCAATTCTATAAATATGCAAATATCGTTAATTTCAAGTTTAACTGCAGGATACAAGATGTCTCCTATACTTTGGTGAGAAGTCTATTTTGTCAAGTTTCCATATCACAAGTTGAACACTGGATCATGATTGGCTCCACAGTAGTTAGACTAGTAAAACAGCAAGTATGGTAACTGTGATGGGGCGTTATTAGGATTAGTAACCATAATATAACGTAATCCATTACTGGTGTACTGGATTACAAGAGTATGGGCCTGTTAGTTTGTTATTAAATGGTTCCTAAGAAGAAGAAAAAACAGCATTGTCATTTTCACATTTTCAGTACATACAGAGTTGTAGGATTTTATGGGATCACTCTTCTCCTCCTCTCTCATTCTCTCACACAACTACAAACATGAACAAATACATGTTTAGCTGTTTTTGTGTGAAGACAAAATCAGAAACAAGTTAAATGCATCATCAAAATGTAATTTTAAGTAAATTGCCAATTACATACATTCATAAGGGATTCTACAGATTCAACCCAGATAGACCCAGTGCATGTAAAGATAGTCGAGCAGGGAAAAAAGATGAGTGTGAGACACTCCGGGCACGAACCCAGCGGACACACACACAGACTGGCAAGAATAGAAGCAGATTGTCTACAGCAGCTGTGATGGAGCTGGATCCTGTTTGCATTAGCCATTATACTTATGTGACAAATTATCGAGCTCTTTCGTCATTAAGGATGAAAAGAATATTGGGATAATTAACATTTTCCCAACCTGCATTACATACAACACAAAATTAAGATGTTTTTTTTTAATACACTTTAAAAAATTTGATAGTGCAATCAATTTTAGGGGATGTCATAAAGTAGTACATCCAATTGAAATAATTCCTAGTTACTACTATAATCAGATGATTAAGTATCAGAACTGTCACACTCACAATAGCTCTTTATTCAGAGTCCAGAGTGGATGATTAAGGAATCAGTAGTCCACCGGGACAGAAGAATACATTAAGGTCTCCGTTGGATAGAAAAGAAAGGAAAAATTACTCGGAGACATAATGCAGTCAGTGAAGAAGAGTGTGGACAGTAGAGTAAAAGTGGTCATTTTTGGCTTGCATTATCCTGGTTAGTGAAGCTCCATTATTTCCCTGGAGGCCTTTGTGCTTTTGAGTTCAATTTTAACAGGATTTTGAGTCTTTCCAGCAGGTTTACAGTGTCAGTGGGGTACTGTGACACTGCAAATTCTAGCACATTATAAAAAAGAGAGAGAAAGAGAGTATGACAGAAAATACAAGACACTTTTACAGCCAGGAGGATTTTAAAGGACAAGACTTAAATTTGGCCATGAACAAAACATGGATTTAAAAAAGAAAAAAGATAAATAATCCAATATTTTGATTTCATGCTTGGGCTTCCTTTACACTCCCATGAGGTTCAAATGTGTTTTAAAGTGAAAGGTCTTTCTGGATCAGGTTGATTTGTAATCAATTGGTGATCCATTGACTGTGATCCAGTGCCATTATCTGATCTCTACCTTTGTCCAATATGTCAGTTTATGATTAACTATGGTACCTGCAAAACAAGTGATATTCACGTCAGCCTTGGCTTTAGTGCGATATTATGGATCCCACTGCTTTTACTGGTAAGACCCGTCCTACTCTGTCTCTGATTGGCTAGTACTCATTGCCTTCATTGCTTGGGTTGGTTAGGTTTCGGCATTGGCTAGGATCAGCGTAAGAATATCAAGGTTAGCCAATCAGAGGCGGAGTAGGATGGGTCTTACTAATAAAAGCAGTGGGATCCATAATAATGTGTCTATACTTGTGCTAATTGGCAAACTGTGCTAACATTATAACTGTTCTATATTAGCGTGTTAGCACTGTTATTGTGATCATGACATCACACTCAAAACAGCATTACATTGGTAGCATGATAAAACTAATATTAGCTTTATCCACCATTGTGAGTTTTGCAAAAGTCATTGAAAACCTGTTTTGCCAGCAATCAACATTTTTACTTTTATTTGAGGGGTTTTTAACTTCTTAACTGTATTTGTGTTGTGAAAAAGCCTGGCACAGTATCTCTTTTGATTTGTCTGTCAAAGGAAACTCAAAGTCTCCAGTAAAACCAAGAATAATTGAACAAATGGATGAGTGAGGGAAAAAAACAGTAGCTTGACTCTTTTTTAAGTGATATGTATCCAATATAATGACATAATGACCCTAACCCTAACCCTAACCCATTTATTTCAAGCTTGCTCACTATCTTGCTCACAACCAACAAGATATTCTCTTTGTACCCGGTGTGGAGGAAAGATTGACCCTGAATGGAAACATCCACAATATGTGCTTTCTTTTTGCTTCACTATATACAAGACACTCTAATTCCTAACACTGAATGTTGTCACCCAGTACCTCGTTACTCAGTTTCCTTCGATAATTTAAGCATTTAAAGCCCAAACAAACACACAGCTTCTTGTAATTTGCTACCCCATGCCATTAACCCAGTGTGTGGCAATCACATTTAATGGGATCGGGAGATATCTTACAAAGAAAACTCTTCTAGTGGGTCTTTGGCTTTAATCATTTAATCTCTTATCAGAGATGCTTATTTAGTTCTCCAGAATATCAGCCAGTTTAACCTCTTCCAGGTTGAATTTAACACCAAATCCAGCTGCTTTTGACTTATTATATCCTCCTGAATATCTGTTTGTGCCTTTTAGGCTACTAGGTGCAATCATGCGCCAGTGTGCACTTACCCTACTCTGGGGCATCCTCTGTTCTTCATATTCAGAGTTTAAGGTGCTATATATAAGAATAGTGTAAAGTAAAAAATACCACTTTGTATCTCAAGAGGTGATAGTGAGTCACTGTAGCATCCAGTCTGCCCTCAGTCTAGTACGAGAGGATGATGGCATCTTCAAGATAGCTGTAAATTACCAAAGACCCTCTCACATCAGTTAATCAAATTATTGTCTCCCTGGCAACCTGACTTGCCCATCATCTCAGGTGTTTGGTTGCTGGTGGTCGAGATGACTGTCCAGCAGCTCCTCATCCTCTTAGCCAGGCTCGTTCCTGCCAGTTTTGGGGCAGTGCTTCATCTTCTCCCTCTCATGTTAGACTGAGGGCAGACTGGACACTACAGTGACTCACTTTTGTCCCTTGAGGTACAAAGAGGTATTACAAGACAGGAAGGGTGGAGCTTATTCTTACATATAGCACCTTTAAAGTTTAGTTTAGTTCAACATTTACCATAAAACCTTGTTGGAAATCAAGCCTGTGGGCATTTCTCTCACTCTAGCAACTGTTTAAAAGAATATATAATGCCCTGAATGTTGTGCTTGTTTGTTTTGGTTTCAAACCTCAGCCTCTCCTTTTCTTGCTCCCTAGAGTGTATTTAGTGGTAGTGTGCGCCTGCTTGATGGCTACAGCTATGATGCTGTCAGTCATGTGTATGTGTGTGTGTTTGTGTGTGTGTAGCTTGACTGGTGACTATCATTCTTCTTGCCAGTAAGAATCATGGTAGGCTTTCATACTCACATGCTCATTGTCTTATGTACAAGGGCATGGGTAACTGCATGCATGGACAAGCTCTACCTATCTCACACACACACACACACATGCATGCACCCACCAATTTAAGGATCCATTATTCATGCGTGTACATATATGTTAGTAACAGCCATGATATTACAGGCTTCAGGACTGGACGGATCAGGTAGACTGATGTGTGGTGTGATTGATATATGCATCACTGTGTCCTTTTGTCTCTGTGTTTGTCTGTGTGTTTACGTGTACATGTGTGTCTTTAATGACAGGCATGAGATATCTCAAGGTTAAGTTGTTTTCAGTTCCTCATGTAAGCAGGAAAATTACATTCATTATAGGTGGGGAGGGTGTGAGTGTCGAGGTCTAGCAGTGATCCAATATGATGTATGGACCTTATCACCGTATTTCCTAAAGCATTTTATTGTGTTTAGTGTAGTGCTGTGATGATAACATTTGATTTAAGAAGGCCTGTTTGAGTTAAGGATCCATGAGTTTGGAGGTTTAAACACTGCAAAGCTTAGAGACAGTAATTTTATCCTTGAAGTATTACCCCATTCACATTACCTGTCAACAATGTTTATATGTATTTTATTGCTGAAACCCTCTGTGTCGGCACAAGGGCCCTTACTGAAACAAGAAATCAATAACTGTAAAAAAAAATAATCGCCCAAAAACTGCTGAAATTATACCTATTGTAAAGAGATGCAATTAACTTTTGCTACAATGTGACACTCAAGTGCAGCTGTTGGCGTATTTTGACTCAAGATCTGTGGAAGAACAGAAACATCCAGTCAACTGTAATGGAAATCCATTAGTAAGTGATTTGATTTGTCCTGTAAACTTTAGGCTGGCAGATTTAAGATTTATTTGAGTTGTGAAAAAAAGAAAATAAATCCCAGTTACAAACCAGCATCACAATAATATAATACTATTTTATTATTGTATTGTCTTTTTTAGTGGAAATAGTGACCAAATTGAGTCACCATTAGAGATTACAATACTGCTGATACTCTAGGGCATTACTGCAGGTTTAGAGGAAGGCTACAAGTACATGGGTTAAGGTTAGAGCTGAAAGAACCAATCTGTTCTCATTCCCAAGTTGTCAATAGACTACCATTCACACTACCCTGCAGATCTTTATGTTTCTTGGGTTTGAGATTTTATATGAGCATCGCTATCATCACCAGAAATAAATGTACAAAGGAGACATTATGTGACATTTGCAAAATAATAATTAACTTATGTAACAGTGGAGATTGAATGCAATGCACAATGTAAAGTCCACTTATATGAAAATGAAAAGAGGAGGAATTAAATGAAGGAAGTGAAATGTAAAGTCCAGTCTGATAACCTCGCTTTCATCCCGTTTAATATGGCCATCGTACCAGAGTTGATGCATGCACACAAATACACACACACACACACACACACACACACACACACACACACACACACACACACACAGCTGTTGGAGTGCTTCATTGCTCAATATTAATTGAGGAAGACCATGTTTTAAGAAAGAACACAAAATGCATATTCCTCATTAGAAATGATATCAAATTGTATTTTAATGCTGTAACTATCTTAAAATATTGACTTTACCACTGGGAATAAAAATAAAAGGCAGCCATTTTTTCCAGAAAGATACTTGACAGTCATGTTAGAGCACAATACCTGATAGCAGGCCTTCTGTGTCTACAGGGCTCCACCAGCATTGGCTCATTGAAAGAAATGGTTGATAACATCCTCCCGATCCTACTAGTGGTTTAGTAGTCCATATATCTGTGACAGATGTGTCATGATAACACCTATTCATTAGGCAGATAGCAGTCGAATCAGGTGGTGTATGATAGACTACTGTATATGAGTAGAGTGCAATACAATGAAATTTAGCTCCCTAAGCAAGAGGAATGTAAGCGCTCCACTCTGCTGCACTCATCTCCCTTTTTTCTACAGAAAGTGTGTTCCTGTTCAAGGGGAAATGTTCAGTGGCTGCTCACAGCTGATTGCAATGATTGCTGTATCATTTTAATTGGGCCTGTAAACATTTCAGCATGACTGCAAATTCAGGTTAAATGTAGAAGTAACCAGCAAGTGGAACATTTTCCCTTAGCTAAACTACAAGAGAAAAGACATGATTTGGGATTTTTAGTACAGTATATTTATTTTCTTTGACCAAAAAGTGTGTGTAAAAATATTGGCCAAAAATACAAAACAAAAACAGTCATGATATTGTTTAGTTTGCATCTCTTGTTATATTACGATGATAACTTTTCATTCTGGACTGGGACTTCAAACTTTCAACAATATGTTTTCAGAAGCATTCAATTTTTTTATCATGTACAATACATGATGCTCTAATGGACTACACCAGATGGATGCAGACAGTGATATTTGCATCAGTAGTTTTTAGTAGCGCTGTGACTTTCAGCGTTAAATTAGTGTGGCTTCACTTCACACCCTGATCCTCTCTGGGGTGCAGAGTAATTAGGATGAAATATGGCTGCAGTCATTTAAATTTGTAACTTCAAAATAATATTGATGTAACTGCACCAATCTGTGCAACCTAATGATTATGGACAAATATTGGAACACAAATTGGAGATAATGAATTCCTACAAGTGTGTATCAGTTGGGCTTGAACTTATATAAATGCCTCAATTTAACTTACACCACCAGTCAAAAGTTTAGACACACCTTCCAATTCACTTGACTGAGATCAATGAGTTAATGAGTATCATGCCATACACATAGCACTAAATGTCACTGCCTAGTTTTTTGAGTGTCTGATTAGTTTTAAATGATCAGCCTCAGACAGTAATATAATTGTGGTCTTATTTCAAGCTGGAGTCCTGGAACAAAAAGCTGAAGCGACATTAACTGTGACAAAAATAATTTGTTTATCTTTGGAGTGCAACTACTCTGACAGAGGGTCTAAGTTGGTCTTGTTAAAGTATAAGTATTGTGACACTGAGCCGAAGATGTTTTAATATTTGTGACCGAAAACAAATTGTGGTCATTTTAAAGGCTAAGTGTTATGACAGTGAGCTTAAGTTTTGTTTTTGTTTGTTTTTAAAGTGCAGCTACTGCAACCGTGACCTTATGATACCCTTTAATAAGATACAGTGTTTTTCTGACAGTGTGTTAAAGTTTGTCCTTAAAAAGTCCACGTTTTGGGAAAGTGAGTTTTAATGCATATGTTGAGTTTATGTAAAAATGCTATAAAAGCAGAAAAAAGGCAACAGCAGTCTTGAATGTTAGGGATTTTTGTTCAGAGTGGGAAGAAGCTTGTTTGATCTTTTTATGAGTGTAACGGAAACATGACATCTTCTCCCACAGTGCAGTGTGTCTATAAAAGGCCTCCTTACTCTGAGACTAACATCAGATGGGAGTATTTAACAGGCGATTGCTAGAGTAACATAATCATTATCAAACATCTCTGTATTTATAGCTCTGTTCAAGTCAGCCATTTTTTTTCACTGAAACATTGTCCTTAAATTGAATCCCATCCAAGATAATCACAGTTCAAAAACTCAAAAATGATTCTTCATTTGTTTTCAAGACACTACAGGGACTATGGTAATTGCTGCTTTGAATTCCAAAAGTGCTGCAAGCATTCAGACCCCCACTCCCACTCCCACTTATGTTCTAAAGTGCTGAAACTTACACAGCACATAAATAATTGTGGCTAATTTCAATCTATGTGATAAAATAATGACTTAATGAACCAAACTAGGAGTTAGACAGTCGGCACGTGAGTTTTACGGTGCTGATCTGTTTGTTACTCGCCGAATCTCTTCTCCTGCCTCTGTTCTCCCCCGAGAAATCACCTGACCGGGTTTGTGTTTTAGCAGGCAGAACCGTCGCTCTCATGGGATTGGCTCAATCTGTAAATGCCAGCTGCTGTACCAACAATAATCAAGGGATAGGTGGGACATCGGCATAATTACAGCATGATTGGCTTCTCAAAGTCATTAAAATGGTCATGTGTGTCTTTGGTTTTCTCTCAGGAAAAAAACAAAAAAACAAACTGAAAAAAGAGAGGAGAAAAAATACAGCTGTGATTTCCTAAGGGATTGATACACCACACCATCACATTTGGAAAGATATGTCATTGTAAAGCCTTGTTGGAGCATATGTTGGTAGCGAGTGATGGGTTTTACATTATGTCATCACCTCTTTTAAACGAAAGTTGTTTTTTTTTGTAAGATACTCCTCATCATTATTATAAGATTACTATTTCATAATCACTGTCCAACCCATATCCATTTTTGTTATTGGGGCAAAATAATGATGCTACATCAGTTCAACCAATTAATACTGTGTGTGCCTCAAACGTTGCTAATTTCAAGTGTCTATAATACAAAGTAGTTTTAGTCTTCCTTTAACCCTCCTGTTGTGTTCGAGTCAAGGAAGGAAGGGAGGAAGAAGGAAGGGAGGAAGAAGGAAGGAAAGGAGGGAGGGAGGAAGGAGGGAGGGAGGAAGGGAGTAAAGGAAAGAAGGCAGGGAGGAAAGAAGGAAGGAGAGAGAGAGGAAGGAACGACAGAAGGAAGAAAGGGTGGATGAAGGAAGGAAGGAAGGAAGGGAGGAAAGGAAATAAGGAAGGGAGGAAGGAAGGATGGAGGAAAGAAGTAAGTAAGGAAGGAAGGTAGGAGGGAGGGAGGAAAGAAGGAAGGAAGGAAGGAAGTAAGGAGGAAAGAAGGAAGGGAGGAAAGAGAGAAGGAGGAAAGAAAAAGAGAAGGAGAGAGGAAGGACAGATGGAAGGAAGGAAGGAAGGAAGGAAAGAAAAGAAAGAAGCAACAGTCAAAACCAAGGGGTCAATTTGACCCGGGAGGACGACACAAAGGTTAATTGCTCTCAAGCAATTCCTGTATGAGTAGGGAAGTTTAACTTGCTCTGCTCCAGTTTAGATCTGGTAGTTGTCAAGACCATGAACGTCATCATCTTGGTATCCGTAGATTGCAGGGTGTTTGGGAGCATCTTGGACTCATCATCTTGAAATATGCAGACATCATGGCATCATTTTTTCTCAGGCATTATCCAGCTAAGCAGAGCAATCATAGGCTCTGTCAACCATCATGGGCAACAGATAGTGCGGTTTGAAGGAAGTGCTATTATGGTATCTCTTGTCAGGAGTCTACCATTTTCAGACTTGCATCCTCTTCTACTATACACATGCACTTTGTTTTTTTCTGTATATTATCATAAATCAAAGGCCATTGCCATTATTATATGCAGGATTTTTCCACTTGTTTAAAGCTTTAGTGATTATTATTTTTGCTTGCAGTAGACAACTACACATCCCATGAGGTTTTGACAGTGTGTATCAAAGATTTAATGCATGTCCCTGAATTGATAATGATGGACCTCTATCTCCCAGACAATACCTTAGAGGTGCTGCTCCAAAGAGAGCAAGACCCTGTTTGTATAAGTTATCATATTTTAAAACTCCCCAAAGGAATGTCGCTTGATTTCATTACTAGTTGCTGGAATTACTGTGCTTTTATTATTACTTCACAACTTTGGTTTTAGATAAAGTATATGGTTAAATTCTACATCAGTGGCTGTAGTATACTACAATAACAACACAGAATCTTCTCCGGGGCAAAGACAAAGTGTTATAAGCAAGGATAAGAGTGTAAGTATAAGAGTGAGGCCATTTTCAATATTTTTCTCATGTTAACAAATCTCATGTGCAGAGCCAAATCAAGACAACATTGATCGACTTACAAGTACTGTGTTTGTATTCAAAGCCTTATACACCTCGTTGTTGTGTTTTTAATCAGTTTTGGTCAATAATGGAAGTGTATTGCAAAGAGGAACACTTTGGATGCACATACAAGACTTATAAGTAGGATGAATTCATTCTTGGTTTAGCTTTGGACATGAGATTCATCAACAATGAGTAAAAAAGTAGAACATTGCCAGTTTCATCCTTAAAGGTAATTACTTGTCAGACTTATCTCAGCCACCTCAATGCATGAACTTTTGTACTGTATGAAGCTCAATCACAAAATGTATGGTCTGTACTTGGATTACAAGCTCCAACATCATCACATACCTGACTTCATCACCTCTTTGTCAGACCTTACATTTTAATATCATTAGTTTTCAGGCACAAGCAACTTTAAGATCAGAAGAAATCCTGTCTGGGATGGATGGTTGCAGGCTTGAGACATAATCAGGAAACTGTTTAATATTTTAGTTGAAAGCCAACCATCAAAACAGACAGGGAAAAAAGGGAAGAAATAGAAAGCAAGTTTGTCTAAAAGGCATTTTTGCACAACAAAGAAGAAAAACAAGCCGTGAAGTAACTGCATGGTAAAGAATTCAAACACACCTTTTTGAGTGTAAGATCACATGTGTAGCCTATGTATCCACCGTCCCTGTTCCTGCCCTCTGCTGCTCCTAGACTGAAAACACACTGATTACACACTGAAACACAGTTGAACAAAACCATTATTTTCTGTAAACAATAGAAAATCACCAGTGTAGTAAAAGTTTGAACCACATGGTGTTTATACATTTAGTGTTGTGCACCTACATTAGCATGTTTGTGTGTGTACAGCATCATCACCAATGTGTGAGTTCGAGGCTGGGTGTTAATTACTAGTCCATCTCACTAATAGACTCAAAGCATTAATGCAATCAGCCTCAAAACCAATTAATTCAACATCTGCTCTGATCAAATTTGCCTCTGCCATGTTTTGATGATGTATCCACACACAATTATTCCCTTAATCTGATGAGAACAATTAGTCTTCTTGCTATGGTGATGCCGTCTAATTATGAAATATCACTGATCCGCATCAGAGAAGTCAAAACCATTTTTTTCTGCTGTCTTTCAGTATTTTTCTTTAACAAATCACTCTGTCTATTTATTATAATGGGGCTTATGATCTTGGTGTTGTCTCTTTTTCTTTAATCGGCATCACATATCTTATAGGAATGACATTTTTTTCTGCTCCTGTCTTTTCATTGCATCTATCAATAGATGTCAAATAACTATAATCAGCTACTAAAGGCTGATTTATGCTTCTGCGTCGGAGCGACGCCGTAGCTACGTGTAGCACTCTGCGTCAACGTGGACCTCCAAAAAATCCTAACTACGCGTCACGGCAACGGGACCGCAAGGGCTGTCAAAGCGTCAGTTCCTCCAGCAGTCGCTATATATGTTAATAATGAACAAAAGGTATGTGTTTTCTGTTATTAGCGCACATAGCGCAATGCTACATGCTACTGTGACCGGAAGATAAACAAGGATAGAGATAGAGACTCCTCTGAAACCACACACACACACACAGTCAAACTCCCTAGCAACATGTTCCCTCGATGCAGAATTTCGAAAGGACAACAACGGCGTCGGAGCGATGACGCAGAAGCATAAATCAGCCTTAAGATGTTTCCCTTTTTTCCTAACTTCTTTGATTTATTTAATCCTACATTTTTCCCTTTCGTACTTTCTCTCCTTCTTATGTGTGACTCCTCATCCCTTTCTCTTGCCCATTGTCATTATTTCCTTCCATCTTTCTCCCTCTTCATTTGTTCTTTAAATTAAACTTTATTTCTGCACTCTACCCTACCCTCTACCTTTATTCCTCTTCATTAAATCTACCTTATCTATATTTAAACTCCAACCCATTGCCATTGACGACATGCACAGCTATATATGTAAATGTGCCCACCTATAAATAAAACCAAACACTGTAGGGTAGACCTTGTCTCATCTGTGTGTATGGATGGGGCAACCCCATCTACACCATAAATCACTGTTATTCACTAGGTTAGACACTTTAAGCCTCAAACACACACTGAGTGACACACACATACCCATCATTGTGGTACTACGATGTGTATGTGTGGTGACAGTATGTCACCTATAGTGCCATAAGTCAGTGTATGTGTAGTACGGGCTGATTTAGAGAGCTAGTCTAAATGCTAAGCCACGACACTCACTCACAGGCCTTGACAGCTGCTGTATAGGCACCTTGGAGAAACTCACATTAATCAAAGGCCAATCAAAATTAATCTAAACTCTACAAACACCAGAAACTATATAGGTGTCATTCTTTTTCACTAAAGCATTGTTGGGATATAGTCATTTTTGGGTTCATTATTGGCCTCTTTTTTCCACATTGTTGTTTACCTATTGTTGTTGTACATTTTACATGGAAATCAAATAGTTGGATGTATCTCACTAAAAAAAAAGTCTTTCAGTTGTTATGAGGGTTGTTCCATGGTTTGGTCATTTGTTCATTCTCATGTTTTGGTTCAGATTCAAGCTCAAATATTTACAGATGTATTTGAGAAGTTGACATTTTGAGTTTAGAACAAGTAAAAGAAGTTAAATACTACTGCTACTGTTTGTTGCCTCCTGAGACAGTAGATGTTTCATTTAGCTGGCCAGTTAGAGCAGAGTGGGCTCATTGGGAGGGGTGCCTTAAAGAGACATGAGCTAACACGGCCTGTTTAAAACAGAGGTTGAACTGAGGCGGTTCTTGAATGACCAGTACAGGATAAATGTGTTTTCTGAACTATTAATCATGCAAATACATGTCAGTAGAGCCCTAGAATATGTGGATACTTTAAGACTACGAGCAATATGGAAAACATATTCTATCAAAGCACATGGAATTATTATCATATATAACATTACATAATATAATGTAATAATAAACCAGAAATACAATGAATAAAGCCCAGTAAAACTGGCTAATGCAATAAATAAAATACAAACTAAGGTATTTCATCACAAATATGAAACAATCCAGAAAACCTAATTTTGTCATTAATTTGATCTCATGGTCATCTCCCAAAATGCAAAATGTCTGACCATTGATATATATTTTTTTGTTTTTTCATCGGCATGTGTAAGCTGTAGATTGAGTTGTTGCAGTGGACAGATATACTATAATATGTTATAGTATTACCTGTGTTACTGTTTATCCACCTGCTGTATATACAAGTGTGAACAAAAATAACAGTTGACCCAGTTTCAACAAAAAATGAACACAAAAGCCTCACAGAGGCAGCATTTATTGTAGGACTGATGTATGAATCATGTTCTACTGTCAGGTGTTACTGTTATTTTGTCCACCCCCCCGTGTTTTCTACTCGTCAGCCCAGAAGGCAACTGCACCATCCGCAGAGAGAGGGCATGTTTACCCTCGCCTTGTTTTCTCTCTCTTTCCAATACTGTAGTGCAGGTAAATACACAGACACACACACACACACACACACACACACACACACACACACACACACACACACACACACACACACAAAGAGTTACAAACAGGGGTTGTGTTTGATGAGTCATCCTGAGGTTTGCATTGTTACAAGATTCATTTCTGGCTAGAAGAAACACGCTAGATAAATCAGAGTGAAGGGGATAGACGGAGATAGGGGGGCTGAAGGGGATTGAGAAAAAACAATGTGGGCAATGGCAGCCTTTTCATCTACAGTTAATGTGCACCAGCTAATTGGAGCGGCTGTGGCTCAAGAGGTAGAGTGGGTTGTCCACTAATCAGAAGATTGGTGGTTCAATCTTCCAGTCCACACGTGGAAGTGTCTTTGGGCAAGATGCTGATCGCCACTCTTGATGAGCAGGTTAGCACCTTACATGACAACCTGTGCTATCATTGAATGTATGTGTATGTGAACAGGTGAATTTGGCGTGTGGTGTAAAAAAAAAAGCACTAGAAAGGCGCTTCGGAAGACTAGAAAGGCGCTTTATGAATGCAGTCCATTTCCCATTTAATTACAGATTTGCACTTCCATCTAAACAGATTGATTGCAGCAACAGATGAGAGGCAGCTGCAGATGAGAGTGTGAAAGAGAGACAAATGAAAATACAGATGAGAAGGAGATTGAGAATCTGAGAGAAAGACAGGAGAGAATGAAGGAGTGGGGAGGTAGTTACAGTCGTCTGTGTCATGATGTGAATGATAATGAAGCGGGGACAGTTATTGTCGTACAACTGGTACACCACATTAATTTAAGGCTTTTACAACATGGTAGTGAATGCTCTATTTGGGGATCATGAGATAATGAAAGGAAAATCCCAAAATTCAGTTTAGGGATGTTTCCTGACTTGCTACCAGTTGTATGAAGAACAAACTAAATGCTGAATGTTTTTTTGTCAGTAAGGATGAAGTTACAATGGCAATGTTTCTTCTTCTTAACAACTAATATCCTCTTTATGAACCTTCTCTGCAGTTCTGTGATGAAGTCTTTAGTCTAAATCTAAAGATATTAAGACTCTTATAACATTTTTTGTGTTCCCAATTTTTTTTTTTTTTTCATTTTGTGTTAACCCTCCTGTTGTCCTCGAGTCAAGGAAGGAAGGGGGGGAGAAAGGAGGAAGAAGGAAGGGAAGGGAGGAAGGAAGGAGGGAAGGAAGGGTGGAGGAAATAAGGAAGGAATGAAGGTAGGAGGAAGGGACGTAGGGAGGAAAAAAGGAAGGAGGGAGGGAGGGAGGGAGGGAGGAAAAAAGGAAGGAGGGAGGGAGGTAGAAAGGAAGGGAGGAAGGAAGGAAAGAAATACAGAGGGAAGCAGGACAAAGGAAAGAAGGAAGAAGGGAAGGAAAAAAGGAGGGAGGGAGGGAGAAAGGAAAAGAGGAAGGGAGGAAATAAGGAAAGATGGAAGGAAGGGAGGAAGGAAGGGGGGAAGGAAGGAAGGAAAGAAAGAAAGAACAGTCAATTTGACCCAGGAGGAAGATACAAAGGTTAATTTACCCACTTAGAAGCCACATGGCACAAGTATCATATTTACTGAACAGATATTTTGGTGACAGTAGGAACACAATACTCAATTTCAACCTTCAGTATGTGTTTTCACAATTGAGGAGAGTTTTATCTGCTGCGTCAAAATAAGTGAGGTCATTATGGATGTTATCTTGTTGCGTGTAGGCTTTCAGATTTTAAATCCGATCCTGGCTGAGGCCCAGACCAGTCAAAGCCAATTTAACAATGTCCTCTGGCCACAGGAGCTAGTGTCAAACCCTGGTTACAGGTTAAATCCATACAAAGCACTATTGCATTGGATTGAGACTATCCTCCAAAGATAAAAACAACACAATTAGTTGTTTCTAGTGCCCCAGAATTACATATATTTACTGTCAAGTGACAAAGCCCTGTGGTGGCTTGGTGACGTTATTATAGAGCTACAAATCTGCATAGGTAGAAGGTTAGGTCAACAAAACAAAGACAGATGTTAGTTTCCAGTTTTAAATCGCAATATTTATTAAACCATGTCCACAATAATCCACTAGCCTTAAATACATTGATATAACAATCATGAAGGTGTTATGGTTTCGTTCTTTGGATCAACTAAGCAGAACACAGCCACACATAAGCCAACTCAGTACCGACAGAGTTTATTGGGAGTTTTGGGTTGAGTGTGGATTTAGATTTGGGCTGGAGTGGATGTTGGAGAACAGGACTAGGAATCTTGAACAGGATTTGATGGCTGGCTGGGCATAAGGTGAATCACATGGGTAAACTGACGATCTGGCCATGAATGGGATGAAGAACCAGTCTTAAATACTGCAGCAGCTTGTTGAGTGGATGAGATGATTGAAGCCAGGTGTGGAGAGAGAGGAGAGACAATGCAGATTCCCTAACAGAAGGTTCCCTTATCTTAAAGATCATGATGTTCCCTTCACTTTAACTAAGTACCTATTTTAACCCAAACCATGATTTGTGTCCCTAAACCTGACCAAGTCATTTGTGCCTAAACCAAACCAAGCCTCAACCTCATGTGTTGTCACATCATAAAACCTATTTTTTGGGGGGTTAAACAGTGATTTGTAAAGCATTTCAAAGGCACAGTAATAGCATGTTGTCCTGTGAACTGACAGGACTGTGACAATGCTCCTATGTGTCATTCTGAAGTGTACAGACTAATGATGTATTTCATTGTTTTTGATCTTCCTAAAGCTTTTGACACAACATTTGATGATTCTGCTTGCAGATCTTGTCACTCAATCTTTCTAGTCGAACTTAAAGTGTTGTTGGTTATCAAAGCAAAGTCCCACAATGCTGCTAGTGACTGTACATGAACGTGCTCCAGGTCAAACCAGTCTTTCCTTAGTTTATAGGTTAGTTTTCATCACTTCTACAGATCTCTTTTTATTTTTTTTGCTGAACTCCAAAAAGACAAGGTGTATGCATTTCCCAAGGGCCAAAACAATCAAGGCTTGTACTGCTACCCACACCCAGGAGATAAGACAGTGTCCCACAAATCTCAAGTAGAGTATTTTGCTTTTAGCTAAAAAGAAGAAGAAAAAAAATCCAATCAGATTCTCCTTATCCAGAACAGAGCTTGTTTCTTCTTCAAAAACAGAAAAAAATCATGAGAAAAGTGTCTAAAAGCATCAATCCAGACTGTACTTTGGTTTACCAAAATAAAAGAACCGACATCTGAATGGATTCTGCTTTCTGTGCACATATCCATCCAACTGTGGTTAAGTATCTTTATAGGAATCAGAAGGAAAGAGTAATTAATTCTGATCAACATTGATTTCAATAGAAAACCGTATGTCAATCATAATTTGGAAACTGGAAAAGCAAAGTATTTCCAACTGCTCTGTTTATGTCTGTGTTTTTGCTGAGTCGATTCTTTTGCCGGTTTAAGTTTTGAGGGCTTGTTTTTATCTGTTAGTAACTATTGTTTGCATCCTGAACTGTGCAGTTAAACCATGGAAGTAAAAAACAACAACAACAACAACAACAAAAACTTGCAAAACTTAGTTTAATAGTATTCACAACTCTCGTTCTCTACACACACATAAACAGCTCACCAGCTCATTTGACACTCAAAATACACACAGATGCATACGGAGACAAGTTAGAAGCTCTAATGACACAACAGTCAAGCTCACTGTCGCATGCACACACACACACACACACACACACAAGCAAAAGAGAGGAGTCAAGTGGAAATCTTTGCCATGGGCTACAAACAATAAGAAACTGATTAACATTCAGAACCCTGAACACAACCCAGCTCTCTTTCTCCCTGTCTCCGCTTCACTCACTTTCCCTTTGACTCTAACCCTCTCTCTCTCTCTCTCTCTCTCTCTCTCTCTCTCTCTCTCTCTCTCTCTCTCTCTCTCTCTCTCTCTCTCTCTCTCTCTCTCTCTCTCTCTCTCTCTCTCTCTCTCTCTCTCTCTCTCTCTCTCTCTCTCCTTCCATCTCCTCTATTATTTGTTTCTCACCCCCACAACCCTCTCTCTTCACGGCACATGAGAGGGACAATAGGATGAGGGAGCCGTTTGTGTGTGCGTGTGCATAGCTAATGATGACTAGAATGGAACATAATGAGGTACAGTTACTACATTGCTGAGATGACAGCATGCGGCAGGCAACACCTCTCCATATCTCCCTCCGTCTTTCTGTCTCTCCTGCCTCATCTGTCTGTCTCTTTCTGTGCTGTAAACAGATGTAGAGTACAACATTGTAACCACAAATCCCCCTGGGCACTTTGGGAGCCTCTCACTCATGAAATCTATCCCCCTCCCCATCTCTCTCTCTCTATCTCTCTCTCTCTCTCTCTCTCTCTCTCTCTCTCTCTCTCTCTCTCTCTCTCTCTCTCTCTCTCTCTCTCTCTCTCTCTCTCTCTCTCTCTCTCTCTCTCTCTCTCTCTCTTTCTCTCTCTCTCTCTCTCTCACCCCTTCACTTCTCCTCTTCTCATCTCTTCCTCCCCTCCTCTGTGAGGCCACAGCGGACCGGTTGTGGCTCAGTTGTAATTACGAAGCTGAATGATTTGGCTTGTAGCGCCATTGATGAGTTTGTTGCCACTCTTGTTTGCTGTCCGATCTCAGGGAATTTTCCAGAGTACAACACGCCTCTTCACGGTTCGCTCCGTAGCATTCAATACAAATATGAATCGATAACTTGTTTAGTTCAAATGATGAAACAACACCTAGCAAAGAACCTGAGATTGCTGTTTTACCTTTCTGCGTGACTGAGTTCTTACTAATGATGTGGTAAGTGATTAAAAGCCTCTCCATCCAAACACAGTGGACACTAGTATTTACAGTCAGCTTTGGCTTTGGTTACTCTCTAGAGGTAACCAGAGAGCATGTTTATAATTTAAATATTTAGATATTAGATAACAACTAAGCCAGGGAAACAGTAGAGGATTATCACGCTGATTTACACCAGATGTTATTCTTGATATTAAGGCTTTTCTTTTTGTTTTGTTATAAATGTATTTGTTAGAGTCTCTCAGGTTGCTATAGAGTCCTTTACTGTTGTTCTGTTATATCACAGGTTACATCTGACCTGAGTAATGAATTCTTCATCAAAGGGCAGGTGTTTCTTGTGGTTGCATTGCTTCATGTTTGAATGCATGCAGTGAAAATGGAGAACAATGGAAAGATGGACATAGCCTTGTGTACACATTGGAAGGGTTAAAAGTGATTTTGCCTCAGCCATCACCTTCCTAGGAATATAATGGCTTGACCACAGTTAATGGAACAGAAGTAGACTTGTATAGTAAGGAAACATCATGATCATGCAAAGTAAACTATAGTTAAGTACATATATGTCAAGTCTCAATATGAGGCGCAAAATCACAATGGATATAACAGGCTGAACATTGCCTGTAGCTAAAATCCTTCACTCATACATTAGTGATGCTTTTTATCGCTCCTGTTTTCTTGCTAACTAAGCAAGAATGCTCCTAATCATTTATCATGACATGTGGAGTGGTTGTATTCCTGTGGGAGAACATATTTTGACTGTACAAGAATATGTGACCATTGAACAGCACTTTGCCTGTGGCACCAAAACATCCATAACACCCCAACTGTGTGCTGCAGCTCGGCCAGGCTGGTCTCAGATCATCTCATCAGCTAGACTCCAGCACAGTTTCTTTTTGTCTGCACTTGGGTTTGGGGGGAAGTGCTCATATTACCACATTTCTTTTGGGGGGACCACTTCTGGAATCAGACTGAATAGATTGTGTACAAAAGATTTTGTTGTAGAGAGGTTTCAATAGAAGAATCAAACCTCAAAACGGTCTTCAATCGGGGGGCAGGGCAGTGCTGCAGTGTGGGGGTGTTTTTTTTGTTGTTGTGCAGTCTGAGGTAAAAAAGTGTAACAAATAATTCACCTTTTGAGGAGCTGACTGTGAGGAACCACGGGTTAGTGACAAGGGATCCACACAAATAGTCAGCTGTACAGTATATTCCCACACAGCTTTTTCTCTGCCATTTGTCACAACTCTCTCCCTCTTGTGCCACTCAGCTTTGTTATTGTGCCAAAAAGGACTTTAGAGAGTTAATTGAATTGGATGGTTTTTGATGCTGAATATTAACAAGGGTTTTAAATATATTGTATACATACTTTTTTTTTTAAATTTGACCTCCAATTCTGAGCTTATCATTGACAGCAAAAATGTTAGACCTTCCTGTTTGGTTTGATGTCAGTGATGGACCACATATCCATCTAACTATCTAATCTGGCTGCTGGTCTGCATGACCATGTAAACCAATGTCTTTGTTGCCCCTGCTTGTCATTTCAAAGGGAACACATCCCAATTCACTGTGTGTGTGTGTGTGTGTGTGTGTGTGTGTGTGTGTGTGTGTGTGTGTGTGTGTGTGTTTGTGTATGTGTGTGTTTGTGTGTGTTTGTGTGTGTGTGTTTAACAAGCTCAGAGAGGTTGATGTACGACCGGCCAGCTCCCATTCGCTCCCTGCTTGATCATGTTGATGGATTGTTGGTCCAAATGTATGTGTGTCTGTATGTGTGTGTCCCATGCTATAGATTGAGAGATATAAGGTGAGTTTTGTTGTGAATTCCCTGAGGACAAAACTTAAACAGCACTTGAAAAAGCAATGCCTCTATTAACATGTGCATGCATGTGTGTTGCTCCAGGCTTTTTTTTTTGCTGTTGGTGCACAAGGAACAGCTAGATTAGATCGGTGAATGCCTGTGAAACCGATCTACTCTTGGTATTAAAATGCAGTCTGAATCTGCATATTCTGCGTGTGTAATGAACAGTATGATCATGTCCTTGCATTTCCTGGTATTAAAGTATTCTTGTTGTCAGCATTCTGTCAACATTGTGATTAGGTCTCATTTGTCGCCTGCAGCACATGCAAAGCAGGCAACCAGGTGAGGAGGTGGTATATGGTCAACAGAAATTATAGTTGTCACTGTACAGCCTGGATTTACTTTGCCTCTGCTGTAAAAGAGGTTGCGTTGTAGAGTGTTTGTCAGTTGTTGTTTTTTTCAGTTTCAATTGAAACTTCATTTTGGACTCACAAGATTGTCCAAGGCAAGGCAAGGGAAACCCAACACAATTCATGATTCAATTTAAAAAGAACCAGTTTATATCTAGGTTATCTTGCCAGTGTTTTCTGAGCCTGGATGAGTACCAAGAGCAGTTCTTCCTAGCCTGTACAATGCTGACTCATCCAATCAGCACCTGAAATTGTATGTCAGATGTCTCAGAAGTGCCTCACATGTAGGAACACCAGAGGCCTGTGACTGTCTTTTTAAAAATATTTTATTTAAATATAGCTGTATATAGCTTATATCAAGCATATTCAGGGTTGCTCAGAGAGATTTCTGCCCACAGTGATCAGGTTTCTCTTTGTGGTGACAAGGTTTCTTCTCTACATGATGACATTTCTTCCAGCAACGGTGTGAGTATTTTCACTTTACACCTGCAATAAGGTACTGGGTGATAATGAGGTCTCTACTGCTCTTCAGATGAGGTTTCTACCTCATCACACTAGAGCAGATACAGTATGCATTAACACCTGAAAGGTACAGCCTGAGATTTCATCACATCCAAATGAAGTGTGGTAGATATAATGTAATTGAATTCTGATCAAAATTGGATAGAATAGACATGTGCAGATATAGAGAGACCGAATGGTTGGTTAGGAGTTACTGCTTTCAGCCCCTGGCATTACTACAATTTTGAAAGTAAGTATTTCATTTGCAGTGCATATTAACTAACTATTAGCAAGACACTAACCCTCCCAAAAAAATGCTCAGAGGGTGTTGCACTGTGGCTGACCCTACCTCTGACAAGTTCAAAATTTGACATGCATATACCATATAATTCTCTTTCACAGTGCACAACCATCTTAGAAATTAAATTTAGTTTTCCCAGGCACACATAATTACTGCCTGGATTATAAAACACTGAAAATACCCAGTGTCTCTTTCCCCGGATGTCAGCTGATACAAGACAGACTACAATCATCCAAAAAAAAAAAAAAAAAAAAAAAGTATACCAGTGCACGCCAGGATACTTGGATTGACACTATTTTATGAAAAAACAAAAGGAGTGAGGTGGTTCACTCACATGTGAACAGACTCACTGCTTTTTTGAGCATTGCTTTCCTATTTAACAAGCTGCTGGAAAACATGAGATCCAATCAAAATGTGCACAGAGTAAGAAGAAACACACACAAAAAACACATGATACAAAGGAAAGCAAGGACATGTTTTTGCTCATTAGCATATTCAGATGCCTCATAGCTTTTCTTTGTTTTCATCGCCCCTTGTGATTGATATGGCTTTAAAAATTGATGTCATAAATAGCATTCATTACATTCATTCATTTCATTAGTGTCTTTCATGAAAAAGAGTCAGACCCTAGTATTTTTCAGCATAAAGACCCTGAAGTTTGTGCATTGCCAGTGTCTATCATAGACAGGTGTATGAGTACAGAGAGTAAGCCTGCAACTAATGTAAACACCTCTAAACATTAGTACACTAACAAATATGTATATATATATGTAAGTAAGTATATAGTACGGTTATAAGTATGTACGTATATGGTTGTGCTTAGATCAATGTTGCATGCTGAGCTACCTTTCAGTTCAGTACAGTCATGTTGCTGGTGATAAAAGTGCCAACATGAACGGCTGCAGACGAAAGCACTTGAGATATTTAGTTTGACAGTTTAAACTCATTTTATTTTATATGTTTTCTGCTCACAGCATAAACAGGTGGATACGTCACATGTGTCATTATTAATATACGCGACGCAAATGTGAGCTGTAAAACACGATGGTTGATCATTGATGGAAATGACACATCTTTTATACTTCTACTCATTCTCTTTGCATCCATAATGAATCCCACTCCCATGTTCCCCTGGCACTTAAAGCTCTGTTTATATCTCTTCTATTTTCTCCATTGCTTCCTGTCAGAATTTCTTGCGTACAACTTCACACAAAACACATTACTTATCTCAAAGTTTAAAATCTTTGTCCTAAACCAGACTCTATTGATGGTTCATTTTGGCATTAGTTTAGTTAGTTTTGCTCTTCTGTTTTGCCAATTATGCCAGAGAACTAGAGAGAGAGAGAATTTGGGTGAACTTGTCCTTTAATCAGCTCTTTATTCCGCATTATCGGCTCTGGAAAACCTACGAGGCACTGGATTTGGTCCAGGTGGACTCGTGTGGCTTCCGAGTAGTCTGAGGTTTTATATTCAGAACTGATATAATCTCTACTTCCTTCCACATTCTCTCACTCTCCTCCTGTCATTAAAAACTCTCAAGAGATGTCCAGGTTTCTCTTTCTGTCCTTTTTTCCCCCTTCCGTCTGTTTCCGTGTTTTCCTCTCCTCTTCCCATCTAATCCGCGATTCAAATTACCTGAACGCCTAATGCTTCCTTTTAGCGATGCATGAGTGGGATCAACTGAAGGGAGTCAAGCAGTGGATTAATTCACACATACACCCACACACACACACACACACACACACACACACACACACACACACACACGCACACACACAGACACACGCACACAGGGTATTAATAAACAGCGCAGGAAGAGGATGCAATAAATTCCAGCTCTCACCAGAATGACTCGTATAACCTGTTGTGTGTGTGTGTGTGTGTGTGTGTGTGTGTGTTTGAGTGTTTATTGAAAAAAAAAAAAAAAAACCTGCCAGGTGCTCTTTTGAATCAGCCACATCTGGAAGTCTGAAGTGTGGAGAATCAATGTCAGGCCTTGGAATGTCTCTCACTCACACACACACACACACACTCACTCACACACACACACACGTACGCTCAGTTAGGTTGTTATTATGAACTGTGTCTGGCATATTTTCTGCTTGTAAAGGTAAATAGGGGTAACTAGTTAAATATGGTAGGTTTGGTGCCATTTCTGTACACACAAGGAACTTCTAATGAAATGAGACTACCTTCAAAGCACCCAAAACAAGTCAAGAGTGTGAATCTAAGAATGCAAATATGTTTCAGTTAAACATTTAAGCAACGATTTATAAACATTCAAATTTGGAAGAGGACAATATGCTCAACATTAGCAAATATTTTCCCCATCTTTTCTTTGGTATGAAAAATTTCAATTTAAAACACGTAAACTTGCTTATGTCTCTCTGATCTGCACAGAAAATAATATCAAACATTATTTTGTTGGTGTCCACTATAGGCTACATGTATGTTGGCTGCAGGAGAGTGCTTTTCCCTTTTTTTAACATCCAATTACTTACACACCAAAAATGTACAATATACTATAATTCAAATTAAAAATATTGCAATACTTTAAAATGTTGGCACCAGCTCATTCTAATTAGACAAATGGAACCACTTTAAAGCAATGGGTTTATACCATTAATTCACTCAGTATTTTAGGACAAATCCTTATTCTATAACCTTTCATTAGACCTTATATATTTCTATTTAACCAAACAAACTTAAAGGAGACATATAATGCACATTTCCAGGTCTACCTTTTTATTTTGGGGCTGTACTGGTATATGTTTGCATCATTTACAATGAGGAAAAACTCCTTATTTGGCCCTTTATGCAGCCTCTCACTTCATCCTGTCTGAAACGCGCCACTTTGGCTCCTGGCTCTTTACAGCTCACAGCAGACTTCTGGTGATTTAGGAGGCTACATAAATAAGCAATAGCAGTAGTATGTCACTTCTTTTTCTCAGTCTTTACTTGAAATGGAAACTTCTCAAATACACACGTACATGTATTTGTCTGAATTTGGCCCAGTATGGACCACATGAGCAACCAATGGAACAACCTTAACAACAAAGGTTAGAGGTCGGATGGCTGTTGGTGGGCATGTCCAAACAACCTGACGTCACCAGTAGAGGAAACAGAAGCAAGATTGCAAACCAGAGCATCCTGTCGCCCTGACTTTTTTACTTTCTGGGAGGATTCTTACATACATTTTACATATATTTACCTCAAGTTTTGGAACTTTGACCATATTTAACACAGACAACCAACATCTAATCAGTATGTAGATGGCACAAAATCCTTTAAACTTGTCTCTCTTTTGAGCCTACCACTTTTAAACTTTTACACAAATTCAACTTATTCCCACAACAAGCAAATATCAATATGCAATTCATTCTCTGAGGAGAAGTGACACAGCTGATACACAACATAAGGAGTGATAACACTTTTCAAAAATAAAGTACTACAATCAGAACTAATCCAGGGACTGAATGGAGGTGGTTTCTCAGCTGCTGTGGTAAAATCAGTGTTGGAGTGGCGGTTATATGCATACAGGAAAACCCCTTCTTTTTTAGGGGTGCTTTGAGTATTGAGTGCCATTTAATATCTATATCTGATCACATACCTTATCATTAACAAAAATGTGCACAGAGTAGGCTCTCAATGTTTCATTATCTTTCTTTTTTTTAATTGAGTGCAAAAGGCTGGTTGATAAACAACAACTGTAGAAAGAAACAATCAGCAAAGTCTTTATTCCCATATCCTATCCAATCAAGACATGAGGTACGCTGTTTTACTACCACGAAAAGTGACAGGTTATTAATACACCACAGGGTAAAATAATCCTTCTAATAAGTTCAAGCCAGATGATACATCATAAATGACAATGTGTGAAGTTGTGAGATACCACTTAAGTTAAAGATATTTGAACTTGATGAAAAGATTGTAGCTGTTAAGTTGTTTGAACCTTAAAAAAGCAGCTGGAGTCTCAGAGCTGCCATTCTGAAGTTATTTCAAGTTGAAGAAACACTGGTTCATATTCAAAGTTGTTTGAAATTGGATAAGTCCAACTCAGCTGCTCCCCTGAAATCCCAAAATGGAGAATAATACATTTCCACAGCTGTTTATTCCCATTCCAACTGTAACCATGAAAGAGAAAGAAGAAGAGGAAGAGGAGGGGTGGACGAAGGCGGTGAGGAGCGGAAAAAAAAAAGTTTTTGCAACTCTGCACTCTGTGTAGCCGTGCGGTCGCTTTGTAGCTGTAATGAAACAGCAGGCTGTGGAACTCGACTTCTGGAAATAATCTAGAGCCTAGCCTCAGACACACACACACACACACACACACACACATGCAGTCGCATAAAGTCACAGGGGCCCACAAAGACATCCCCACACACACACACACACACACAGCTGGCCATCCAAGAGTCTCTGCCCTGCATAACCGCTAGCTGCTTTAATGAAAGCCTGTAAATCTATTTGTGGAGCTGAAGCTACCAAGAGGCAGGGCAGGGTCACTTTACAGACCTGCTCTCTCATAGGCTTAAACTCTAAAATATACTGTTATTTTTTATAGCTTAAACTCCTAAAACTATGTGTCATTGCTAGCCAAATGTCACAGACTGCCAAGACTAGGTTTTTTTTTTTTTTTTGTGTAAGACTGTAAAAAAGAAAAAAAAAAAAAGCCATGATATTATGTCTCTCCTCTCGCACGTCTCTGAACTAGCTGTAACTCATAAGAAACTAAATATGAGGTTAACTACGTCTGCAGTGAAGTATAGGGCATAAAATGGGTCTAAAATACGTGCTACATTTAAATACAGCTCATGCAGATGTATGTGGTGCATATCTTACTGTATGCTCAGTGAACTAATGGATTGGTGTTGCTTTATGGTGCAAAAAGCTGCCTTCGGAAACTCCGAAAGGCGGTGAGACATAAGTGACTGTTGTATTTTAAGTACAGCACCCAAACATCATGTAATGACTCACTGGGAACTTACAGACAGGATGCTAGTGGTAAGGATACTATAATGGTGAGAGACCACTTAAAGTGTTGCTCCTATATGTTTTGATTTGTCACTGTCTGAGTACCCCAAAACGAACGGACATGACAGTTTTATTTAACCAGCCAGCCAGCTAACCAGCCAGGCAGCTAACCAGCCAGCGAGCCAACACACCAGCTAACCAGCCAACCAGCCAGCTTACCAGTCAGCCAGCCAGCCAGCTAACCAGTCAGCTAGCTAACCAGTCAGCCAGCCAGCCAGCTAACCAGCCAGCCAGCTAACCAGCCAGCGAGCCAACACACCAGCTAACCAGCCAGCCAGCCAACCAGCAAACCAGCCAACCAGCCAGCCAGCCAGCTAACCAGCCAGCCAACCAGATAACCAGCCAGCCAGTCAGCCAGCCAACCAGCCAGCCAACCAGCTAACCAACCAACATTACATAAATTAAAAGTCTAACCCAGATTAAGATGTGACCTATGGAACAAAGAAAAAACAAAAAAATAAAAATTAAAAATAAAGCCTTCAATTTTCTTTATTTTTTTTTAATGTCCACAAATCTGATGCACAGCCAACAGTGACTTGATCTACTTACAAGCAGTGTGTGTGTGTGTTCAGAGTCTGAAATATCTTATACTTAATAGCGACCATTTTTTCCGTCTCTGGAGAGTAATTCCTTACACTGCAGACGCCACTGCACATACAAGGGAATGTGCTTCTGTTTACAGTGCTTTACTACCTTGTTTGGCTACATATCACAACCTCCTGACTTTATACTGAAGTCCTTTGAGAAACTAGTACAAAGCCAGGAGTTTGTGATATGTAGCTCAATAAGCTAAATTATGTAAGAGCAACAGTGTTTCTGCACATGTGCAGTAATGTGTGCCTCACCTGGAAATACTCGGACATGGAGCTGTTTCTAAAAAATCTACCATGACCTTATTATTTATGGTGAAGGTCTCCCAGTGCAACAGGCCGACTCACTGACATGTTTTTAATAGTTTTTGAACAAGAACAGACTTCTACAGAACAGATTAATGAGATATATCAGGCTTTGGGCTTTATGTGTTTGTTTGGTTCTGTTCATGAGATTTGCCAGATTTATCCTTTTTTTCAATAATGTCTAATGTTTCAGACTGGTTCAGTGGTTAGTACTGTCACCTCACATCAAGAGGGTTCTGGGTTCGAACCGACTGGCCGGCTGGAGCCCTTCTGTGTGGAGTTTGCGTGTTCCTGCGTGCCTGTATGGGTTTTCTCCAGGTACTCCAGCTTCCTCCCACAGACAAAAAAAAACATGCAGGTTAGCTTAATTGGTTACTCTTAATTGCCTGTAGGTGTGAATGAGAGTGTTAATGGTTGTCTGTCTATTCTATGTTAGCCCTGTGATGGACTGGTGACCTGCAACCCTATGTAGGATAAGTGGTTTGGAAAATGGATGGGAAGGATCTAATGGTTCAGTAACTGTCTCTTTGTCAGTCTCTAATATAATAACAAGGGTCACATTAAGGTCATCTGTATTATTAGATCTGTATTACACGCCAACTGTTTGAATAAGTCAAAACAAAATCGGATTATTAAGGTTGTGAACCTGTTGCTCCTGAATCGATCTTACAACCACTGAATGATTGAATTGGAAAGACTGTAACACTGAGAAATTAAGTTTGTTTGCCATAAAAAACGGTGAATATTTTCTAAAGTGCACTTTGTAGTATAAAACCTATCACTTAATATTAGCATCAACACACCAGTACATTACTCAGTGTCATGAATGAGACAAAAAAAAACATTGTAAATATTTCCTTGCATGAATGAGCAGCAGCAGTTCTCTACAACTCATGCAGTAAAAAGGAAGGTTTGTGTCATGTCTACATCTGCACGCTGCATGCCTGCCCAGAACCTCAGTCAGCCTACAGTGTTCCAGCTTTAAGGCCTCTGCTTCCACTTTGATGGGAACTTAATTGTTCTGGCTGGGAGCAGTTGGGTGCAATTACTAAAGAAAGAAAGAGAGAGAGTGAACGGCTTAGCGTGGATCTTGGCGTGTGCATGTATGTGTGTGTGTGTGTGTGTGAGACTGAGACACCAGGCCTGACCAGTGACAGCATGTGGAATTAATTAGACTGGTAATAACTCCCTGGAAGAGAAACAGAGAGAGAGAAAGAGGGTAAAATGAGGCCGGGAAAACAAGTTGAAGAGGATCGTGAAGTAGAAGACGAGGGGTTTTTGGGGAGGGGGGGGTGGACAAAGAGACAAAGAAAATCCGACCAAGGGCGAATGTGACAGAGGGGGGTTTAATAATGAGAGAAGAATTGGTTCAAGGTATTTGCAAAAGAGATGAAGACTCCATCAGGAGTGTCTCTGCCTCTCTATTATGCACACATGGTTATAATATGTTACAATGAGGGCTTTTCATCAGTCTGTAATTGGTAGCCAACCTGTTACCTTAACACAAACCTCCAAACTGTTACCAGCACTTAAAGGTACATCCAATTTAATACCCTCACACATCAAGCCAATGCTGTTTGTTACCTTTTCCTTAAAAACAAGACTAAATGCTCTGACTGCTACCCATCCTCCAGCTACTGACTACATTAGTATCTTACACACTAATGTCATTCACACGGTTTTAAATGAGACTAAAGGGGGATATTTACTAAAAATGTGCTATCCTTTTTCACATGCTAAAAACATAAATTGAATTTGTTCTAATTTAGAAGGGCTGAAGCGAGGTTTTGTGCTGCCAAAATGGAAGAAAAGAGGCGCCACACGCTGAAAATTATATGTTTTGTCTCATGCAAAATGTGTTTTAAAGGGAGCATATCATGTGTTTTATGATTTTGTGTCGTTTAAATATTCTTATGTTGTTAATTAGGTATGTGAAATATGTTCCAAAATGTGAGGTGATTAAATATAAAATGATCCCTGCAATTTAAAAGTCAGGGCTTCAATATATGTGAACACACACTGTTTCCTCATGAGGATGTCAGATTGTTCACCCATGCCCACCAATGGCCTTCTGATCTGTACTTTTTGTTGCTAAAGTTGTTCCATGAGTTGTTCACATTGCCCACTCGTACGTATATTGTACATTTGATTTTGGCTGGAACATTTATGGATGTATGTATGACATTTTGAGTAAAGAAGAAGAAACATAAGTGAAATCCTGCTACTAATGTTTGTTGAGGACCTGCTTCTGGACACTGGCCAATCAGAACAGAGTGGGCTCATCCACTGGGAACTGAGAAGCTGTATATATAAAGTATAGCATGCAGATATGTTATATAGTATATACCCTTTAAGGCACTATGTGGGTATAATGTATGTTTGGTTGGGTTTTGAAGTTTTTGTTCCTGAACTGAATACAACTACATACAGTATATATATATTGGTCATTTTGTTCCATGCATTGAATACATATTATACACTGCAATGACCTTATAACCCAGATATTCAGAAGTTATAATGCAGTCCCAGTGTACAGCAAGAGGTCTAAATGAAAGCTTTATTGTTTTTAAATAATTAAGGTAATAAACCTTGTTGTAGTTTCTTGCCTGGTAACTTTCATTTTCATTCCCATTTTTGTCATTGCAGATATCCCTCCAGTGATAAACTATGTTTCTAATGCAAGACTGCCTGTTTGTTCCCAAACACAGTGTGTGCTGGCAGAAAACAAGCAATATCCTCATCTGTCTCTCTCACTCTCTCTCTCTCTCTCTCTCTCTCTCTCTCTCTCTCTCTCTCTCTCTGTCTCTCTCTCACAGCGCACCACAAACTCAAAAGCACTCTTGGACTCTCTCCATCTGTGGAAGATGAGATTGATCACAGAAACAGAAATGATCAGCAGGATGCAAAATGTGGGCTATGTTTTTTTGTTTTTTTTTAAATTTTGGTAAAAAGCTGTTGAGCGAGGCCTTTTCAGCACTCGGGATTGCTCTGGAGAGTCCAGCCAAGATGACTGGAAGAATTCTCAGTGCTGCTGAATGTCCGTTGTAATCTATATGAGTCTTACTCTCGCTCTTTCTCTCTCTCTCTTTCCCTCTCACACACACAGCCAAACTCTACACACACTTATCACCCATCTGTAGCCTATTTACTTTAAACATCTCAGTGTAATCTTGACAGTAAACATGCCTTCCATAGGTATTTGTGATTTTATTGTGTTATTAGACAAGCTGTAACAGACTTTACACCACTTTTTATTGTATGAAATCCTGAGCCAGGAAGAACACACTGACAGAAAGATAAAGAGAGGATGTTGCTTTGGTCTTTTTTTTTAAGATTATTTTTGTGTTGTTTTGCCTTTGAATGATGGCACTCCCCAACTCACCAATTCTGTGGAGATGATGCCCAGGGCTATTGTTACAAACACACATAAACACACTCAAAAGACTTTTCACGCAAGCATACAGATGCTGAGACACACACACACACACACACATAGAGGCCCTTGAGCATTTACCCACACTGCCAGAATGCAGCAGTCATGAGGAGCAAAGGAGCGAAAAGGCGATGAATAAATGACATGAGGTAAAAAAAAAAAAAAAGAGTCTTTAATTCAGTTTAATTCTAGGCTACTCCCTTCACATCCGCCTGAGTTTCGACCCTAAAAGAAATCCACTGAGATCAGGGGGGTAAAGTGTGTGTGTGTGTGTATGTGTGTGTGCGCTGCGGTATAGCATGTCATAGCCATGGTATGTGAGCAGTGGTACTCTGAGGTAGCTGGAAGTAAACCAAAGCCAGCTCATAACACACTCAGTGAAATGCACACATGCTTATACACACACACACACACACACACACACACACACACATACAGACACACACATATACATACAGTCAGACTCACACTGGCGGTAAGAGGGTGGGCTCCAGTGTGAATGACATGGCCTAGATTGGAGGGTGAGTCATTTCCGCTCAGTGGTAGAAACGATGTGGAATGTCCCTTTAT
Organism: Scomber japonicus; assembly: GCF_027409825.1. NCBI lineage: Eukaryota > Metazoa > Chordata > Actinopteri > Scombriformes > Scombridae > Scomber > Scomber japonicus. Next base: position 8,208,581 of record NC_070591.1, on the reverse strand, counting down.
GGAAAAAAGGAAGCCACTGTTTTCAACAAACTCATCTCATTCCCTCTCTCGGCCCTCTAATCTTTGTCTGTTTTGTACTGTTTATATTTGTATCTCATTCTCTGCCTCTCTTTCTCTCATGTGTGCAGCCATCATTTCTTCACATTTCTTTCCTGAGCTTGTCTCATCTCTTTTCCATTCAGTTTCAATTTGACACAAAGAAAACATTTGAGAACTATAAGATTTCCAAATTCCTGAAGGTTAGACTATGTGAAGCGTCTCTGGTAAATTGTCATTGTTTGGAAGCCAATGCTACTTTCATGACATGGATGTGATGGAGATGGGGGAAAATTACCATGTTTACTCTCAACTCTCATGCTTGTTTGAGTTCACGTCATCAAACAACTCAAGCTGGTGGAAAGATTACAGAGTTGGTTGAGTGAGGGTTAAAAATACCGCACATTGGGATTCTAGCCTTTGAATTTGGGTTTAAAACCTTCAAAGATGATAGACTTTGGCTGACGTGATTTGCTTTTCAGTCACTTTGGTATTATGAAGCACCAAGTCAGATATATGAGTTTAATAGACATAATTACAGCTTGGAACAACAACTTATAATCTTATAATTAATAACTGCGGCTTCCAGAGAAAAGCAAAGGGCAAACCAGAGTTAGATGACGATAGTGCGAGGCTCATTACATTACAATTAGACAAAACAAACACCAACCGTCAATTTTGCTAGGTGTACAACATTATCAGTGTAAAATGTCCAGAGGTTAGATGAAAAGATGTGAGGTAAATCACAGTAGATCAAAAGAGTTCATCCCCTTGAGAGCCTGAACTTTCTCACTGTACTACCAATTAAATAGAGAGATATTTCTTGTGAAAAAAGATGAAATTTTACCTTGAGGGCATCAACATCCTCCTTCCATCCTGTGCTCAGCATATTTCTTGGAAATCTGCCCGTTATATTTTGATGTTTCTAATACACAAGTCCACATTTGCCCTAATCTCACCCAATATGGGAAGTGAAGACATCACTAATCGTATCCTAAAACATTTGCTTATGAGATACCTTATAATGGACTGAGGATGAAAGAAACATCAATCAACCAATCACATTGATATGATGGATGGAGTGTTTTTTAGACAGGAAGCAAATTTGAACCTTTCATCATTTGTGCTAATTTTATTGCTAGGCTGTTTGTTCTTATTCACCCCCACCACTCCATATGCGAGGGTCCACCTGTTATTTCCCTTCAGTCTTTATCCTTTTCCTCACATTTCTATGCATTTATGAATCAGATTCATGAAACTGTGTCTGCCTTTCCATCGACCTTGTATACAATAGCAACAAAAATGTGCCTTACATTCTGTAGCACACATTACATATTGTTCTCTGTTAAAAATGTAATGTGGCTCTCTTTTCTCGTTTTTGTCCTCTCTAAAAGTATATTGGCCTTCAGACTGCTATGGTCCTCTGTGTTTTCAAAGGAGGTCGAAGAGGAATTGATCGGGTCGGGGATCCCAGAGCCCTCCGATTAACAAAAAGCAGCTCGCAGTCAGCAAAGCCGCACACTGTTGTATTTCAAATTTTAAGGCTTGCACCACAGCGGACATTAAGTAATTGCGGAAGTTTACAGATGTTCATGCAGCCTGGTGTGAAAACAATGTTTCATTGGTGTGAATAATAGTTGACAGTTTTTTCCTTCCTAAAGTTTTTTTTTAAGGGGTTTTTCATCAAATCAAGGGTCTAAGGTGCAGACTGTTAAGCCCCCTTGGGTCAAATTTGTGATTTGTGATATTTGGCTATACAAATCAAATAGACAGTTTTATATGTGGTTTATTTATGTTCACATTGCTCAGTTTCAAGCAATCCAGGGAAGGTAAATACATGCACATGGACTTACAAGTAGCAAGTTAATTGGGCCAACCTGTCATCACAGTGAGGGGTGAAGTCAAAACAAATCTGATACTGCAACTTAAGCTCAATATGAGGGATTATTTTTCTGTGTTCTGTTTCCATAATTATCCATCTGTGGTGTTCATAACAGTTAAGCAAGCTTGGTAAAACAGGCGGACATGAGCACTTGTTGTTTTCAAGTGATTTAACACTGCTTCCTATTTAGTGTTGCACTCCTATAAATCACATAACTGACTTAGAGGAGGACAGAGATGTGTTTGTTCAGATGTTGCTGAGTGGTTATGTGGTGCCACCCAAGATGAACTAAAAAGGAGTAAACACCCTGGAATAAAAATAACCACTTTACCACCAATAACCAAACATATCCAAACACTATGAAGCTTAAGTTACATCAAGTTATCGTTATCAGGGTAGACTCTCTCATCACTGTTTCAGCCCCACCCTGCTGTCTCATCCCAGCTCGGCCTCATCCCAGCTCTGTTTCCTCCACGGTGAATGAATTTCCGAAATATTGTCTAATGTCATAAACAAAGACAGAATAATATCATCAGAGGACTTGATATTGAGAAAACTTTAATAAAACATCTGATTAAAACATGCATAGATTGCTCAGACTTGCCGGTCTGTTGAATTGTTGATATTTGTATTAGATGAGTTGTAATTCTGACTTGAAAATTTCCAGGGTTTATTATTTTGTGGAGTTGATGATTACACTGCTGGCTGTCTGTTTGCTGAGACAGTGTATAATTTAGTTATCACTCAATTTGTTAATATTAAGTCATATTCTACAAATGTTCAGCTCAGGGTTTTATTTATAAATGATCTTTCTGACTCATCTGTATTATTGAAACATAAACAAAGGAATACCAAGCGCTGTTTTACTTTTATGATAATGCCGTCCAGCTGGTAAACCAAAACAAGAACTTTTTTTTTTATGTCTTATTTTGAAGAAAACAGGTTTACCTGCTACTACCTCCTCCAGACTGTTCATTACCAAGATAAAAATTGGTCTCAGTAGCAAGCTATTGGTACTATGTTTTAATCAGCCTGGGTCTCTGGGTGAGAGATGACATTTACTTTGGTTAAACTCCCACGTGGCATGACTAGTGTTATATTTAATGGAGCCACAGTCCCAGAGCGAGAGTGTATCCTTAACCTGAAAGGGTCCCTACATGATACAAGCATGTCTTAATAAGCCTTACTCCTGGTGTAGAAGACTGCATCATTAACTCAGGTTGGAGTCTCAAGTGAGGAGCCTGAGAATCATGGGTGTAGCAGAGCATGTCTGCTTGCTGTATTTCAATGTGTTTGTTTATTTATATATTTATTTATTCTAAATGATGGACATCTCTGTTCAAGAGCTGTACAACAAAAAACAAAAATCTAATTTGCAAGCAAAATTCTTTAGAAAAAAAAAGAAAGAGATATTGATGAGAATGAAATGAGAAACAGCAGATCAAATTCCTGCCGCCAGCTCTTGGGAAATACGTTTCACTTTTCAAAGTTAAAAAACAATAATACATTTTTCCAGATACTCAAATAATAATGCAATGCAGCTATTGGCAAAAGTGTGTGCCTTTGGAATTTATTACTTATTGTTTTAGAGTGAGAAAGCTACAGTAGCTCACTTCCCAAATCACAACACGCCATTTCTCTGAGAGGAAAGTGAGGCAGTGATAATTATCTATCAGATATATTTACATCTAATACATTTTCTGAAATACATACAGTATATTAAGTGGACTAAATTAGTATGTTGTAGAATATACAGTAGTAAGTCTGTGCCATTATTATTTAGTTACAAGGTGGTAAAAAGAAAATAGTGGTCAATGCAATATTTATAAGGTTGGGATAAGGTGGCCTGAGTGACAGCTGGTTTTGCTTCCCAAATATATATATATATATTTTTTTTTTTCTGTTGGTATTGAGACCAAACTGAACTGTTGATAATGAAATATTACAACTATGTAAATTGGTTTCCATATTTTCTGTGTGTGTAAAATCTCCCACTCTGCTCTGCAACACATTTTAATTCATGCATCTTCCCTCCACTAGAAACATGTTCAGCATCCAACAAGATCCATTTGGGTTGCAACCAATATTTTGTCTGAATTTCAAATGTCAAGCCAAGTTCCCTTAAAAATACGAGTTTGTGTGGTCTGGAGAGTATTTCTAAGTATTTGACTTTCAAACTCCATCTTCATTTTGATGAATAATATCAGAAGCCGTAACATGTTCATTCTAGCTCACTGCCAGGGTTAAAAATTAACACCCACAAATGTATCTATGACAGATAAATCAATACAACCATTACCACTACCACCAAGTGCTTAAACTGATGCATTTTAACCTCATATATTAATTCATTTACTTTATAAAGATATCATCTGTTAGAAAAACTGACTTTCACAAAGCAAAGAGTATAAATGCTACATATTTGTGTTATTTTGCATCTCTACTCCTCTATACTCAAGAGCCAAAATAATGAGACTAGAATTCATGCATGCTACTTGTTTGTCAAATTTCTGATTCAATATCTCTACAAACATTGCAATGTTTATTCATCAGATAGCGTCGGAAACACTAACGGCAACGTATTGTAAAATAAAATGCACATCAAATCATTGCTTGTCTGGTTTATAATGGTTTCTCAGCCCTTTGGAAATAAGAAAAAAAAAGTATGATTTGAGCACAGCTTGATTCCCATGTTGCATCTGACCCGTGTTCATTAATCTGACAAAGCTTTGTGACATTGTTTCCTTCTGAAAACATATTAAGGTTCTCTATCTCACTGCATTCACCCAATCTCCAAAATGACGGATTTTCCAAGACAGTACAAGACACAATAATCTCAGTTTATTCACCCACTCGTCACAAAAACATTATCTATCATATTGAATTCATCCTACCTCCATTCCCCCAGAGCTATTCTCTTCTGTTTGGTTTTGACCCCTTCTGTGTTCAGACAAGCCGCTACATGCTTTAATTTAATCAACTAGAAGCCCAGAGTCTGGAGAAAATAATAAAACCTAATCACTTTACTCTGCTCCTCGCTCCATCTCCATCACTGGAGGAGGAAGAGGAGGAGAGCAGAAATCTTAGTTGTCTTATCTCCAAAGTCTATTTATTACCAGCCTCGTGTAACTCCATACACACTTCAGAACTCAGGCTCTGGGCAAAAATAACTACAAGACAAAATATATATTTATTACTAGCCTTGTGTAACACCATACACACATTACAGGCCTCGTTTGTTCTACAGCAGACATACAGTGCATCAGTCGCAGCGCAATAGAAACTTTTATAGACATAATAATAGAAACAATTGGTAATGTAAAAAGCAATATCCTCATGGGAATATTAATTTGAGGAGTGCTTCTTTGATTTCTCAGCTCAGACATGGGAAAAGATGCAAGTGAGTGAAACTAGGAAGCAATTATGACAAATGAGGTGCATATATAGTACAGGCAAACACAAATCCACCCACAGTCTCTGTATAAGGTTTCATTTTTGTCTTTGGGCTGTATGAAGAAACCCACGCATACAAATAAAAAACATGCTTACTGAACATAAATGTGTAGTATCAAGGCTAAATGTGAACAGATAACACGAGCATCTTTAACCAGTTTTAGGGTGACACAAATGTCAAAGTGTTTGACTGAAAGCTATAAAGAAGAACTTGGTCATGGTTCAGCAAACTGAAATACACACATAATATGGCTCATTGAATCACAAAAGGCATTTAATGTACCACATATTTTACATTTCATGAATTGCTTTTTTCACTCAAAGTCAACTACCACCTAAACCAGTGACACTCAAATACAAGTCCTAGAGGTCCTTTTGATATATTTCCACCATATCAAAGACCCAGCATGAGTGCATTATACAATTATATTTCAGCGCGGAAACTGCAGAACTGTAACAGCCTCGAGTCAAGGGAGGAAGGTAGGAAGAAGGAAGGAAAGGAGGAAGATAGGGAGAAAAAAGGAAGGAAAGAAGGAAAAGAGGGAGGAAGGAAGGTAGGAGTGAGGGAGGAAAGACGGGAGGAAGAAGGAAGGAAGGAAATGAGGAAGGAAGGGAGGAAAGAAGTAACAGTCAAAACAGACTGGGTCAATTTGACCCGGGAGGACGACACAAAGGTTAATGAGAGATGTGAGATATTAAACTCCAGCATAATGATGGCCATACAGGCTGAAACAATGTTTAAGTACATTCATTGTGAGAGTGTCTCTGTTGGAATCAGGACTGTACCTGGTTGAGTTTTGTGGTTGTTACCTCCATGTTGTTGGGATAGTTTTGTTAGTTTTCTTGCACTCGTGTCCACATTTGTGTATATATATATATATATATATATATATATTGTGTAAATAAAGTAAAATGGTCTCATATGTTTGGGTATAATTAATGCATATTTCTCCATCCAGTCAATCCTTAGATCCACATGTTTCACCTTCAACCTTTATTTGTTTGTACTGGTTAGTTTGGAGTCTGCCTGTAAGGTATGTTACAGTCCATTTAGCACATGTTTAAATAATATTTTGACACAAACATCACTGTATGTTAGAGTCATTTGTTACATTCTGCTCCATCTACATCTAACAAAACTAGACCAACCAGAGCTGCTCCTGTAGTGGTGTCATTTTTTCCTCCAACCTTACTCACCACTCCTTAACCCCACACAGGAATTCTTTTCTTCATGGAGGTGCAAAGTTTATAAGCACAGTCCACATGATCATATGTCTTTCTCGAGTGTCTAAACATGTCTGCAAGATTACCAGGGAGGATTACACAAGGTTACACTGCTGTATAACTACCTCTGTATACTGTATGTAGCTATCCTATTCATGCAGTCTATATGCCGTGACTCATTTGTTTTGTATTGCAATAAAGAAAGAAAGAGAAAAAGAAGGAACAATAGAATAAAAGAAAGAAAGAAAAAAAACAGTGATTCGTAGTGTAATTCTACCAGCTGTTGGTTTTATGAGTGACAAGGATTTGTTGCTGGCAGACAAACAGAAAAGTGTGATGGCACAAGAGTTGATCCTGAGATATGAATCAAGTGTTGGAAGTGAGATTAAGTGTTGTGCTGTGCTGTATGTTGGTACAGAAAGCTGTATGAAGAGTTTTGGAAAGGGAACAAGAAAAAACAAACAAAAAGTAACAGCAATAATATCACTGATGTAAACCTGTGCAGACTGGACTGATGATATTTTTATGTTTTCTTTTTTTTTTGTTTTTTTGATGATGCAACGTAGCGCTTGGGGAGCTCACTTTTGAAGATGATGCACTGAGGTGACCACATATGAAATCTGCCTCCTGCCGTCTTCATGGATGCTGCCTTCAATCACTGACAGCTCTGTGGTAGTCGCCTGTGATTGCTTTCTAATCCGAACATAAACAACACACAGTGCCAATCAATCAGACTATTGATCCCTTCATTGACTGACATAATACATGCTAGCTGCCTGAACCAATTAAACTTAATTGCTGTATCTCAACAAGGTTGCTAAGGCCAATGCTTCACATGACCTTTGACTGGGAGCCTAGTTAGAATGGATAATAATAATTATAGCTGTTGTGGTAATGAGACAAATGAAGGGCTCTAATCTGGTGTTTGCACCTGCACAGATTGGAAAGATGCCAATTATAATGGGACTAAAAATTAAAGTATAGATAGAGGTTACAGGTACATTGTGCTTGCATGGGGATCAGTAAAATTGATCATGAGTACAGTTTGTTCCAGTCAGGTTTTATGACTTGAATTAAAAAGCTCACTGCAGGTGCACCTCGTACTGAGTGTGAACATGCTTCCTCATAATCAGTAAAGAGCAATTTATAGTTAACTTGGCTGTAAAATGTTAAATATAGATAAAGGATCCATTAAGGCTGTGTGCCGATAATAAAATCATTTATGATCACATTTACAGCTGGCTTTAAAAGCTCCCATGTAACTAAAGGATGTGTGATGGCTTTCTACATTACAAGCCTCTGTTAAAGTGATTCTCACTGTCTGCACCCTGTCCAAATTCATGAGCACTCTGTAAATTGTGGATGTTTGCAATGCAAATAAACAAAGCTACATTATCCCATTCCTATCTACAGTAACCATATACTGTAAGTCACCTGAGAATACAGGTTTGCAAACAGCGAACACAGATTAAAGCTATATCTCGATTGTGTCTAGATGGGGATGTTAAGCCCATTTAAACACAGAAGGACATTCAGAAACTGATTAAAAGCTCCACAGCAGCTTTGTGAGTGTAAAATTAATTTACAATAATTCAAGGGTATATTTAAATTTAGGAATATGTTCTGGATTTACAGCAGGCAGAACGATAGATAATTTGTGTATCAGTCCGTTTAAAGAAAGTAAAAAACACATTTGCATCTCAAAGTTTTTGTCTAAATATGCAAACATGATGGAGAGTGTCAGGTTGATGCATATAGCTCTGCAGAAACTGATGCTTGATTTTAGACACACCTTGATCCAGCTTTATAATTGGTTAGGGCTGTATAGTCTTCCAGTCAGTTGGTGGGTTGCTTAGTCGAAATGTTCTTCACAATACTGAATGGATAGTGCTCAGGTGTCTATAACTGTCTACAAAATAAAAGCTTGTATTATTTAAATCTTTGTGGATGATTAATGTAAATGACTGTTTGGTAGTGACCATTTCTCTAGATTAACATGGCAGTTGCATTTTTTTTCTTTCTCAATGCATTGTTTTTAACTGTGTAGAATATCAAAGTAACAAATCTGTCTAACCAAGAAAAAGTCCATAAATAATTAAATCTAACTGGATACTAAAAATCAGACTTTACTCTGGCACACCGAGTTGGCCTCTCTTCCTGCCTGCTACAGTATGCCACTGCTTCTTTTGGCTCAGGGAGGATCCGACAGTGCCATGAAGAACAAAAAGGAAGAACATAATTTAAAGCAAGTAAGAAATGTTAATGACAGAACTAAAATGTGTGCCTTTAATTTAGCAATGAAACATTCAAAAAACAACAGTGTGTGCTGTATGAAAACAAAAAAACTATGTGTACTGTCATTACTTAACAGTGCTAAAAAAGAAAACCACCTAAACTTGGTGTTGGCATGTGGTTTGGCTGCCACACAGACACACACATGCTGAAGAGGTAGACTTGTGTTCATGTGATAATTGGGGCCACATCTGGCGTAAATCCTGCAGCATGAACGGAGCTCCAGTAAAAACCATTATGTGTCTCCAGGCTTCCAGCCAGCACAGGTGTCGCTACCTCTGGTGCTGTTAAAGTAAAAATAACTTCTTCTGTGTGTGTGCCATACGCCTTCATACAAACTATACCCCCCCCCCCCCCCCACACACACACACACACACACACACACACACACACACAGAGACTCACACCTTCCATCACAGCCACTCACACATTTCAGAGTTACACGTACACACACACACACACATACATACACCGCCTTACAAAAAACTGACAAACTAAACAGTGCTAAAACCCCCAGATTAAGATAACAGGGCAGAAAAGAGACACCGACATGAAAATAGTTTTAAAAAAAAAGAAAAAGAAAAGCTGCAGCTGCTGCTACATTGGACTCAGATTTCCCTTGACTCACATTCACACCAACACTGTAGCCTTTTTGCAATTGTAGAGAAACCCATAACAGAAAACAATTATCCACCGGGATATGATAAAGTAGGTAATTTCATGGCCTGCTGCTTAAGTTGTGGCTTTCCTGCCAGCTTGTCGTGGAAGTCACTGTCATATATCTCTCTCATTCATTCCAAAGCACTCGAATGGTAACCGACAAATGACACAGAATAAGGCAAAAACAGTACACATATAAATAAGGTAATGAATACATAAAGCAGACATGTTTTCATGCGAGGAGCAGTCGAGATCAGACAGAAATAATATACATTATGCATTATTTCTGTGCAACACATAATGGTTAAAAGAGCTTTCCTAGATTTGATATATGTTAATGTTATGTTATAAATATGTTGCTCTCATCTTGGTCCTACTAAGCCGCGCTTGACACAGATGTGAAAAAGTCGTTCTTGTGTTTTGAGGAGTACGTCTGGATAAAATGTGGCAGGACTATAAGTCTGCCAATACAATGCTAGAAATATACAACAGACGACTTAGCCAACTGAGCAAAGACAGATAATAAACTTAAGAACTTAAGAAAATAATAGGATCAAGTTTTACAGAATTTACAGCTTGCTTCATGCAGCTCCCGACAGTAATCTAGGATATTCAACTTGTAGGGAATGAATATGGCACCACAGTGTTAAGGCTGTAAGATGACAAATGCACACACTTAAAAAAAAACATAAAACAATGGGACAGTTTGGATAAGAATGAACAACAGGTAACTATTGAATTTTATATTAAAACATATCAATTCATTCTGTGGTTATTGAAAACAGTATTTCATTTCCACTTACAGCTAATGTCAACATGCTGAGATCACAGTCAGTATAAAGTCTGCGACAAAGCCAAGCAATGTGCCAGCCTCATCCAGATGGCAAGACCACCTCACAGGCAGTTTGCCAAATTCAAATCTAGACCAAATAAACACAAATGAAACCAGCAAATTATACAGACATCACAATGACAGCAACATATTACACTTTATCAGGCAGACAGCATGATGATCCAGCTGAGTGGGGTAATAATCTACATCACTGACAGAGATGCACAGTATACAGCATTATATAAACAGTTAATAGATGGCTTGTAAGCTGCTATAAGTATAAATATGATCTGTCAACAACTATAAACTCATGTGGACACCAATTAGGGGATGTTGGTGTATAAACAGATAATGAATGACTATACACTAGAACACAGTTGTAATAATGTAAAATGTGTTTTCATAGGAAAAGTACAGAATACTGAACATTAATAAAAACTTTATATTACAGGTAATTTCAATGTATGCTAATTTCCTAAAAAAAATAAATAATAATGGTTATTCTTTTAGGAATTATGTGGAGTAGTTGGTGCTATTTGGTACAAATTATAAGAAAAAAAAGAAAAAAGTGTTAAATTTGTTTTAGCTTCATTTTATTTGGTTTAATGAACAGTTCATTCTTAATAAATTAGACTCTCAACAGTTTAGAAATCATAGAAAATACTCTTCAGTATGTAGTGTTGTGTGGTAAATGATAAATTCCTTTCCTGGCATGAAACCATATACTGCTGCTCACTGATCATCACCTCTCCTCTTAGCTTTGCTTCCACAACTCTTTCCCATAACTTCATGCTGTGGCTGATAAACTTTACACCTCTGCTTCAGCTCTGCACATCACCTTTATTCTTCATAATCAGTACCCATATACTTCTTCTCTCTACTCCTCAGGCATCCTCTCACTTTCCAAGATGTGCTGTGTTAAACAATCTAGTTAAGAAGTGCACTGCCATCTCTCCTAAACGTGCCTCCAGGTATGTCATCTGGACCAAGTGCCTTCCACTCTTATCCTCTTCATAGCTACCCTCGCTTCATCTTTGCTAATCCGCCACACTTCCTGATTCATTATCTCCACATCATCCAACCTTCTCTCTCTCTCCCTCTCTCTCTCTCTCATTTTCTTCATTCATCAACCCCTAAAAGTACTCCTTCCACTTTCTCAACACACTCTCCACGCTAGCACATTTCCATCTATATCCTTCATCACCCTAACTTGCTGCACATCCTTCCCAGCTCCATCCTGGTACCTCTCATACAACTCGCAATCTGCCTTCTCCTTAGCATTCACCACCTCTCTCTATGCCCTAAGCTGCATCTCTTTGAAATCTTGTGTACTTTGTTCATCTCTCTGGCTATCCAACTCCTTCTTTACCAACCTCTTCCTCTGTATACTTTCCTGCATGTCCTCATTCCTCCACCAAATCTCCTTGTTTTCCTTCCTCTGTCCAAATGACACACCAGGTACTTTCTTAGCTGCCATCCTCTTTGAATTCCTTCTGCTTTCCATCTCCGACTTCCACCATTAGATCATTAGCACTCTGTTACTATTCTTGGTCTCCAAGATCATCCTGCAGCCATCTAATGCTGCCTAGCTTCATTCTCATCTGCCATCACCTTACAGTATCCAATCTTTTTAAGATTACACCTCCTACATAAGACATAGTCCACCTGTAACCTGTAATACACCTTCCTCTACTCTTATATGTCACCCTGAGCTCCTCCATCTTCTTTACATTCATATTGACCATAGCCATTCCCTTCCTTTTTACAAAACCCACCACCATCTTTACATCCCCATTCCTCTCCTTGACATCATATTTGTCCATCACCTCCTCATCCCCTCTGTTCTCTTTACCACTCTCTCCTCCTTGTGTACACTCTCCAGCACTTCATCCAACTTGCCCCAGGGTTCCTCTTTCTATCTCACACATCTGACAACCATCATCATGACACCTTCAATTTCTAGCTTCATACCACTGATTCTGTCTGACACTCTTCACCTCCAACAGACTATTGACATACTTTTCCTTTAAGATCACCCCTACTCCAGCTCTCTCCTTTAACCAGTCATAGGGTCAATATTCAGATTTCTCATCTCCACATACCTCAAGACATGCCTTTCCCCTTCTCCTTCTCCTTTGCCCAACAGTAGCATAGCCCAACAATCCTGATGGCAGCTGTGGGGTAACCCAGGACTAAACAAATCCAGTATGGAAATCTGATGATCTGCATATTTGAATTGGCATAGGTTTTTTGGCCGATGGACTTCATGACAGAGTCCTCCCCATTTATGTTTATCCTGTTTATCCCCTTTCTATTTTGGGAGCACTATGAATGAACTGGTATGTGCATCTCCAGTGGCTGGGTTAAAACCACCACAAAAACCCCCAAAACAAAGAAAAAAAACCCATAGAAAGCTTTCATTAATAAATTGTCCACTTGCAAAACTGGTGGCAAAAGTAAAACAATTTTGGGATTGGTATATTATCTGCTTGCTGGGAGTGTATCAGTGTCCAATTATGCTTTGAAATGAAATCAGAACCTGGTTAATTTCCTCCTACATCACCGTGGACTGAATCATCCCATCAGAAGCAACTAGAAGTCACCCACAGCTGACTGTCGACTTCATCCCTGCATGAGTTAAAAAAAAAAGAGAGAGCAAAAGATTGGTGAATTGAGAGAAAAAGTGGGTTCCTGATTTCCAATCCTGTCACACTTTTATGACAGTTTTGTCCTCAGCCCTTATGAAATAATTCTAGCACCAGGTGTTTTATAGCTTTTTTGTCTTCCTCTCTGCTGATGTTTTTGTCCCGGTGTGTTTCGCTTTTAGCTGAGTTGTTCATTTTGTTGACTGCAGGTTTTCCCCACCTTGGAGAATATTTGTCCTTGTTAAACAGAACAACTGTTAAAAAGTGAATTTTAGCTAAAAAGGAGCAGGTATGTTACAACTGTGAATAAACAGGTGTGACTAAAATGTAAATTAGATGCTTATATTTGCTTTGTACCATCTAAATAGAAGATGGATAGTACAGTATAGAACAGTATACCAATCTTCAGCTCTTGATGACACATTGTTGGGTTTTCTATGTATTGATTTTCCAACTTTTATGAGATGAGATGAGACAGACAAACTTTACAAGGCAGGAAGTAGAAAACAACATCATGGCAAGAAGAAAAATCACAACCCATTTTCCCACCCATCTCTGCCACATACAGTCCAGAACACACACATGTACTGTACACACAAGAGGTAACACAACAGTTACAGTTTGAGCACAGCAATGTCTGAGATGGAAAACTCAGAGAAGTGATTACAAAGAAAGGAAAGGCAGACAGTGGAAAAGAGAAAAAACAAAGAGAGAGAGGATGGTTATTGTATTGAAGAGAGTTAAAGAGATGGGTAAAAGCAAGACGGAGGAGTTCAGAAAAAGTAATTTGGCTTTTGTAGATTATAAAAATTGTCTTTTATTCTCCGACTGATGCTAGACTCTGCTTGTCTGAAAACCACATCATTTGCAATGGTTAAAAAAGAAATGGAAAAAATATTATTGTGACCTGACAACCTTCACTTCAGACATCTTATACACAGCCAAATCAATCCGACTGCTCTGAAGTTATGTTGAATCAACACTGAGGTTGCTTTATTTACCATGCCGTTAGCAACAGCTAGCTTACAGTAAATGTAGAGGACAAAGAGATTGCTGAAGTGATTACACACCGTAAAAGAGAATTCAAGGTCTTTCCATGCTATCATCGCTGTAATATGGATGCTTGCCAACGTTGTGTTTCATTAACTCAAGAGAAATAATTCAGGCGCTGGAGAAGATTGATTGAAATCGCTAATCCAGAAACATTGTTGTTACTTTTCTACTTCAGGTTTGGTGCTCTTGCTGTTTTACTTTGATTAATGGAGGGTTGATATCAGTGTGCTCTCTGAATCCAGTTGACAGATGGCTCTGGAGGAGGAGAAATGCGAGTCATTGTCTCTTTCACATGTTGTGTTCTTAGCTGGTCTGCTAACGTTAGTCGAGACTACACCTACACTCATGAGTCACCTGACATTCGTTAAGTTCAAAATTGGAGGATGTGTGAATCGTGCAGCTGAAATTGGGACGTCTGGAGTGCTGTGTGCTGTCACTGAGGTTATGCCGACAGTTGCTGTTGGATGGTCCGAAATTCCTCTAATTTTATATTTCTACATGTGTTAAATTCAAATCATGATTGAAGATTGTGGGTTGTCTAAAGTAATAAGTAAAATAATTTGAATTACTTTTACAATGTACAATGTAAAACGTAAGGTGTAATCAATAATTATTGAACATTTCAAGTAACTTTCACATCAGTGTTTTCTAATATTTTTTTCACAAGAAACTGGTCAAATATTTGCTTTAATAATAATAATAATAATAATAATAATAATAATAATAATAATATTAACAATGTATCTTATTTAAAGGTGCCTTTCAAAGCACTCAAGGTCACCTTAAAGGCACATATAACACAACAACAGTACATCAAACAATATAAATATGAATATGACTACAAAGTGCATTAGTGCAATAAATAAACAAGAACGTGATTGCATAGTTAATGAGAGACAGAGTATGCCACTCTGAATATGTGCGTTTTCAGGCGGGATTTAAAGGTGGAGACAGAGTCTGAAGTGTGAATTTCTGGTGGGAGAGAGTTCCAAAGGCGGGGGGGCAGATCGGCTGAAAGCTGTTGACCCGATGATGGTTAAGTTGGCAGATGGGGCGAAGAGCTGGTTGGCAGAGGAGGATCGGAGAGTTCGAGAAGGTGTGTAGATGTGAATAAGTTCAGAGAGATATGATGGTGCCAGGTTGTGAAGGATCTTGAACGTGAGGAGTAGAATCTTAAAGTCAATGTCAGCTTCAATAAGATGAAAACCAATTAGGTTGTAACAAATGTTTCCAGGTTGTCTTTATTAGCCTGTTCTTAGTAGCCAGCATGATATAATTCATGTATTGTAGACGAGAGTGATTGAGTGAGTGACATTAATCCTGTTGTATTCATGTTGCATTTTGACACTACTTGTGGCCAGAAGGATGTTGTAGCTTGTGGCACTTCTACATTAGCAACACTAAACTTCAACTATTTTCTGAGTTGATTTAGTTTTTGCTCTGTACCAAATTTAATAGCTCAGTGAAATGGAGAGCCACATCTGAGATTTGATAGAATAATCTGAGAACCTTTCAGCAGTCAGCATGAGCTGCAGGCTGTGTTTGAATCTGCCTGTGTTTGCATGGAAATCAGGTCTGTATTTTTGACATTTAAAGTTCTTTTAATTTGTGGCCACTTACTTGCCATACTCAATGCCAACCATGCTGCATACTGATGTTATGTGCATGTACTGTGGGTGTGTGTGTGCGTGTGTGTGTGTGTGTGTGTGGGTTGTAGATACTGCAGATTGCTCTATTGCACCACTTGAACATCCATCCCACCATCTCTCTCCTGCTCCCTCCACCCTGCATCACACCTAGTTGCTGGTTTTATTTTGCACACACACACACACACACACACACACACACACACACACACACACACACACACACACACACACACAAACACACACAGAGAGTGAAAACGTCCTTTAACACATCAGGGGTCTCTCCCTGTGTGTTTGAATGTTGCTTGCTGCTTGCTGAGGCTGACTGATTGAAAATAACATTTATTTTACCTCTCTCACCAGTGCTGCTGCATGGTGGACACACACACGCGCACACACACACACACACACACACACACACACACACACACACACACACACACACACACACACACACACACACACATCATGTACAAAATGTGAACATGTGGTAACAGCTTCTTTTTGAGGTTTGTCCAACACCAGAGTTTAAATTAAATTGGTTTTCACCTTTTCATCCATCCTTTTTGATTTTATCTTGAAAACTGTGCCAAGACTATTGAGCCTTTCTAGGTTAGAACTTGAACATGTCGCTCACCTGTGGCAGTCTGGTTTAAGCATACTACTGATTTTGTCACATTAGGACTCAAAAACCAAGCAGGCTTAGTTCCTAGAGAGTAATACTGCCATAAAGTAGAGTCATAACAGTGTATTTTACAGTATTTGACATATAAGAACATTGTACTTTGTGTCATAAAGTATTTGGCACAAGAAAACAAAGACACTGTCCTTTCTGTCCATGCAAAACGAGAAGCTCTCCATTTCTTAGCTTGCTGTTACTGTTGCTGTAACAAACACCTCATGCCACATGCGCTGAAACAAAGCAAATTATATCAGTAAAATCAAATAATATTTAAAAGGAGGCATATAATATTGCACAGATTCAATGAGTTTCTTTCAAATAAAAAATGAAAAAAAATTAACAATTATAATCTCTCTCTCTCCTTTTACCTCTCCTTCAATGTAGAAAAAGAAGAAAGGTAGTTCTTTTTTTTTTCTTCTGCAGAACGAGGCCAAGGTGGAGAAGCAGGATGAATAGAAATGTCTTTTTTTAGTAACAGAGAGTAAGATGGTGTATGGGAACTATGGTTTTCATTTTGAGAAAGAGAGATGTTTTGGCATAGTCGAGGCCATTGAGAGCAGCAGTCTTTTTAGCAAATGTCCCAAAACGGTGCCTATTTCTGTTAAGTGAGAGAATAAGTAGTATTAACTTAATTCAAGTAGTAATTGTGACTCTTATCTGTTGTGAATAAAACAGGAAATAGCCTTTAATTTCCTGGTTCCAACTGACAGTCAATGTTGGTGTCTTTTTAACAATGACTGCTGTTGTTCTCAAACTGTGACCAAGTGTTTATTATTGTAGCTATGACAACGGTACTTACTGAATCAGTCATTTAAACCCTATTTATAATCTTTCCCTGAACCAAACTGAGTAGTTTTTGTGCCTAAATAAACCAAATCTAATTCTAAGTAGGTGGAATATTGGCATGTATTAACTATATATAAGTGTATCTGGGCATCACCTCACATTGAGGTTAAGATTTATTTGTGCCAGGAGGAAGCACTTACCATTATTCAATTTAATCAATTAATCAGTCTCATAACTGTAAGTTCTCAGGCAGTGACCTCTGTCTACTGTGCTTAAAGAAATCACAACTACTTCTCAGGATAAGGGAAGACATTCATTATTTGCTAAATATTTTGAGGATACTTGATAAAGCATAAAATAAGAAAGCAAAATAATACAAAGATCTTGAAATGATGATAAAAATAAAATAAAGACATGATTACAATGACTTACTTCACATTGCAGCTTTGAGTGAGATCATTTTAATATATCACTCTTAAGTTTCAGTCCCATTAAAACATGCTAGTTAGTGTTCATGCCCATAACGAAACTCTCCAGAAAAAAGAGGGTCAGAATCTATAAGGCAAATAAACAAAATCCAAAATGCAAACAGTCTGAGTTCACAACAAATATCTCAAAAAGTGACTCATCACAGATTCAGGAGTTCTCTTCTCCCTCTCTCCTGGACATCCTTCCTCCTCTAACTTGTTCACTTTTACCAGCCACCTCTCCATCCCTCCAAGGACTGAATTCTGCTCAATTTGCCCTGACCTCTTCACCTGTAAACAGCCAGACGGCAAGGTGACTGACTGGCTGTCTGTCTGATTTTAAATAGAAGGGAATGACACTGGTAAAGAGCAGGTGAGAGACGCAGAGGGACCGATCAGAGGGAGGAAGAAGACAACACAGACAGAAAAAATAGAGAAAAAATTCAGCAATGTAAGGAGAAATCTGTGGGAAGCCACAGTGTGAAACAGAATGAGTTTAGTTGTAACTGAATCTGACTGAGCAAGCAACACAGTAAGGGAATTTAAATTGGGTGTGTTTAAAGGTAGAATGAAAGCGAAAAGGAGACAGAGTGGAAAAATAGCTGTTTAACTGTGATATCATAATAAAAAGATGTACAGGTGAGGACACTGTGGTTGAAGCAGACCTTGAAAAAATGTTTTTTTTGCCACTATCTCAACCTTAGTCCTTTAATAACAGGTAGCTGATACAGACCCTGTACTTGGGTCTGTATTTACCTATATGATACAGCTGTCCAGTACACACTCAAGCTGCAACCTGAACATAAGATTAGATAGAATTAATGTAAATTCATCCTTGAGGATTTTTTTGTGTCAAATATGCTTAGTATGCATAGTAAAAAAATAAGGTGCTGCAGCTATTCTGAAAACCTTTGAACAGTGTTTTTTTTATCTGCTTATTAAAGCCGGCGTATCGTGCACAGTTCCAGGTCTATATGTTTTATTCTGGGGCTCTACCGGAATATTTTTGCATGATTTAAAGTTAAAAAAAAATATATATAGTGGTCCTTTATTCAGCCCCTCAGTTCAGCCTATGTCTGAAAAAGGCCGTTTTAGCTCCAATCTCTTTAAGGCCCCCCTCCAAATGAATAAACTCTTTTCTAGCTTTCATAAGCTGCATCTTAACCGACTACTGACGGTTCTGGTGGCGATGTAAACAAGCAATAGGTTGTGTAGAATCTCAATTACCCAGGTCAAAGTTATCCAAGGAGGTTTAAATCAAGGGCAACTGGACTCTGGTGTAGATGTTTCACCTCCCATCCAAGGGGTTCTTCAGGTCTAACTGACTGATGGGGAGTCCTAGGTATTCAATCTCTGTGGGGTCAAAGTCAATGATACCACTGGGCCCATTAGTGCTTCTGGCTACGGTAACGACATTCTTAAGGGTTGTTGGAGTCACCTGAGGTCAAGCGTAAACATGAGGCCAAATGTGAATGGTTGTCAAGTCTCCTGGAAGGGAATAAAAGGATAGCATGGTAGGTGGACGATAAGCTGTGCCATAGTCTTCCTCCTCTGTTGAGTGATGGTTTCTCTACTTTGACGTGCTTCCTTGGCTCCTCTCTCAAACCATCATGTCTCCCTATTCCAAAATATACACATTGTTGTCCCTTACCTTTCAGGTGTAGGTAAACTGTAGTTGGTCCTCCTGTATTGAGCCATTCATTGATTTCGTGGTTGTTTAGTCTTCTCAACATACAAGTCTGTGCATTCTTCACTGCACTGGACGGCATGCCCTAGATTGCTTTTCTTGTGTTCTGGTGTGCAGTTTTTCAGATGGACACGTTTCTTACATACGTGCACAGTGTTTGTATTCTTCCTGGATTTTATGGGTGTTTTCACAAATGTACGCTTGAGGTATCCACAAGGTTTAAGTGCATCATTTTTGTTGTGCTTGGGCACTTGTAGGTATATTATCAGCTCAGTGGTGCAGGGTTCTGGTAACACCTAGCTTATGCTTCAGTAGGTGGTGAGAGTCAAAGAGTAAGTATTGGTCTCTGTATGGTGTTTGCTGTATTCTCCAATGTGTACAGCATAGCCCAAAAAATGCCAAGCTGTTGTTCCTGACATCCTCTGGTGTGAACTTGATGTTACCGGCTACTGAGTTAATGTGTTCTGTGAAAGCTTGCACTTTCTGGGTTTTATTTTGATCCATGTGTCGTCCACATATCTAAACTAATGGCTCTTGCTGTTTCTCTAAAATCAGTTCAGGGCAGTAGAGGTTGGCCACAATGGGGGATACCAGCGAGCCCATGGGACAGTCATGTTTTTGTCTATGAAACCCCCCATTGTACTGGAAATAAATGGTGTTCAGACAGAGGTCCAGCAATTTTCAAATCTGGTCTGGACTGAGGTTGGTTCTATTGTTAAGGGTCAATCAACCAATCAATATTTATTTATATAGCTCCAAATCACAAAAAAGGTCATCTCAAGGCACTGTATACATAGAGCAGGTCTAGACTGAGAGACCCAACATTCACACATGAGCAAGGGTGTTGTCATGTAGCTGCCGTCTCCTTACAGTTTCTCCTGCCTCCATAGTTGGGATGCAAGCAGACAATGAGGTTTTGTCACAGAACACAATGGTTTCATCAGGGTCCAGTTTCAATCGTAACCAAGGGGGCTAAGATAGTAGATGTATGCTATCAATGAAATACTACTACTCAAGTCCTAATAGTATTTCACTTCTCCTTCTTTTCTCTAAATGGAAACTTCTCAAATACATCTGAACATGTTTGAGCCCAAAACTGATCTGAAATATACAAGTGGAGAGCGTGAACAACCCACCGGAAAATCTTAGCAACAACCTTAGCAACAAGAAGGCAACACACTGGACATTTGGGGGCATGTGTGAACAATCTGATTTCATCACAAGGAGGATGTAGAGTTAACTAGCATTCAGATCAGGCTGGTCGGACAGTGTGCCATGACAGTACGTTTATAGCAAGACAGTTTACAATGCCAGGTTTAATGAGGGTGGTGCAAAGCAAAAGCTTATATTTTGAATTACTTAAAAAGTGATGAAGAGAAAGAAACACAGGGACAGGCCTGAACTGGATAATATATTTAGCCAAACATTATGGGTGAGGGGGAGGGATAAAGAGAGAGCAGACAGGAGTCATGCTAAATTAGGTGTAGAATTAAGGTCTTCAACTTTAGAAATGAGGTGTAGATAGCAGGACAATGACTAATGAAACAAAAAAAAAAGGTTTTAATAAGGTTCTTTGTTGTTCACAGGAGCAGGCAGCGTCTTTTTGATGCTAGTAAAATTCATAGCTTTGGCCAGTTTAGGGAAATCTACAAACTCTATGAAGACAAAGACAGCCTTCATCAAATTTGGCCCCACATAAAAAGACAACACATTTTTTTTACTGTTTTTTTGATTTATCTTTTAGGAAGACAAAGCACACTGTATACATGATTATGTTTGTTAATTTGTTAATTTCTCAGTTTGACCACATTTCATGTTTTCCTTCGAAGACAAAGTACCTTCAAATATACAAATACACAGATCTGCGAAAGAGAAAAAGACATTGAGCTAATTATGGGACTGAACAGGCAAATCATATGTCTGCATTTCATTATTTCCTGATAATATATAATAATATATCATATACGTAAATCTATTTTAAATGAATTGTACATTTTTCTGTTGTTTTCTTTTTTTAATGAATGAAAACACCGAGAGAGCCAAAGTCAGACGAGATATGTGTTTTCACATTACTAAGATTGATATAGACACAGCGACTGAAGAAAAAAAAAAGTCTGCATTAATTCATTTCTTCATGCTAGATTAGATGTTAGATTTCCATACAGAGAGACGGATAAATAGGAAGACAGATGATAGAGGCACTGCGACAGTGGTTCTGCTAAATTAGATACTGGATTTCTGCATGTAGATGAAGAAAAAGACTTTGTGTTACTTGTGACATTTCCAAGCTCACTAACTTCTGCATGTGCATCTGAAATCTTCTGTAACGTCGAGGGACTATGCCATACTTATTTATATATGCAGACGTATGTATTTTTGAGCTGCGTGTGGTCTGATAATTAAATGCACTTATTAAATGCAGAGGTTGCTGAAAAAACAGATTGTGATTGCAGTCACATTTTCTTTCACACACAAAGCTACACAATGTGAGAAGGCACAAAGTAATAAGAAAGTCACACATACACATACACACTTAATTTAATGTAGCAGCTTTACAAATAGAAGCGTATAACATACACACTCATACGTGCACACAGCCACTGCACACCTGCAACATTAATCACGGAATATCACTTATACACACAGACACACACATCAAGTCACAATATACACACATATGAAAACACAAGCACACAGCTGCACCTAATTCAACAGCAAAGTGCAGAGTCACAAAAGCACACTCATTAAAGTCACACAAACACTCAAGAGCCGTGCACTTAGACACATTGTAAATGCAGAAGTAGGCCACACACTGCACACACATACATTGCACTTTAACACACGATAAATGTAGGTCTCTTTTTCATTCTCTCTCTCCCTCTCCCTCTTTCTTATGACTGTGGTGTCCACGTGGAAGTGTGGTTTTAGGCTCAGCTGGATCAGCCTGAGGTGAAGGAAATAGGAGACTTTCTCTTTCTCGTAAGTCTTTTGTCTTCTCTTTCACCTTTCTTCAACCTTTTCCTTTTTCCTACTTTATTCTTCTCACCATCCTTACTGTCTCCATGTCTTTATTTTGTCTATATCTGCCAATATAATTACTCTTCATTAATATAGAGTGCAGATGTACTTATTGCCAAAGCAAACATAGAAAATAGCACAGCAGTGCACCAATTATAACCACAAATGGGTCAAATAGGTCAAACTAATTAATCATGACACACGTTTTTTTTTACAAAGGACAAAGACTATAATTTCCTTTTCCAACTCTTTCACGATGCTGTCAGTCCCTTTCTCTCTCAACCACTTATTTAACTTTTTCCCTCATCCCTCTCTTACACCCCCCTCCACTCCCGCCTCCTCTGGACATTTTAAGCCATTATAAAGCCTGGTTTGGCAGCCTGGTGTGTGTTCATGTGGTGCTGCTCTGTAAAAGACCAAGATTGAAGCTTTGTGGAAAATCCTCGGCTTCCTTCTTAAATACACCCAGCATCACTGTCCAAGGTCTCATGGGGGAAGGGAGGAGGAGAAAAATAGAGGGAGACAGAGGAGAGCGGAGAAGAGGGGCACGAAATGAGTCGAGGGAAGATTGAAGTTCTGAGGGAAAACACCTCTAAAAGGAGGCAGAGGAGGGTCTTAGAGGAGGGAGGGAGGAGGAGAATGATTATGTCTTGAAGGAAAAATCTTGGTGTCTGAAATTATACTTAGTGTTGGTCTGAGAAGGAGGAGTCAGAAGGATGTGAAAATGGAGGAATATACACAGTAGAAAAGAAGAAAAAGTAGACAAATTGTAGGAGAAAATAGAGTAGAATTATCCTCCTGAAATAAACCTAGCTTCTTTTTTTATGAGGGGGAGGGAAATGTATCAGATGAGAAAGCAGCATCAAAATGACCATAAAGGGATAAAAACAGAGCTTCAGAGTCTTAAAAAGAGGAAGCCACTGATTTAGCCACTGACTCTTGAATTGAACTCTTGACTTTTGTCTTCTTTAGCAATCAAATCAGCCAATTTATCCTAATAAAAATGTAAAAAATGAGCTTTTTATATCAGATTTGATACTTTCCCTTCTGCCGTTATGTCCAATATAAAACACAATCTGATCGCCATTCATCTACGGAGTCTTGGCCTCACATTCACATATCAAAATAATCCCAATAATCCCCCCCAAAAAAAAAGTGACTGAAAGACAGAGACAGATATACTGCCATTAGACACTGAGCTGGAGAAAGAAACTCAGTAAGAGAGGTAATGGGCTCCATATGTGTCTGAGTGCCACATGTAGACCCCCATATCTGTCCTTTCCCCTTCTTCCTGTGATTTCTTGACAGCATTCCTTCGAGGGCACACACACATGCACACAGACACACAGCTTCATTAAAAGTTGTTTTGGAGTTAACTACCCAGAGTATGATGAAAGAAAGCAGCTATTTCTTTCCTACAGTGTTTTTACTCTACTCTTTTACTGTTTCTGTGCTCTCAAGAATTGTCCTACTACCACCATTACCTACCCTAATACCTATCTTTCTATTCCTGAATGGATATTTGGTCCTTATAATATGTATGGAAAGTCATGAACATGCACACAGAAACACATATGACATTGGATCAACCCAGGAAACCTCAGCAATATTTCCTCTCCTCCTGCTTTGTGTTTCAATTTCAGTCATGTGCCATAAGGTTGTGTGGGTTGAGAATCTACAGGGTCCTTTGCTCAAAATGAAATATCACACAGCTAATCAGTCTCATTTGTTTTGCCTCTCTGTTGTAGAAGTTGTGCTAATGTGTGTATGGTTGGGATAAAAACCTGTATATGCCAATTGTTCCTCAGTGGCACATGGATGCATGCTGCGACTACAGAGTCAACCACCAGATCTCAAGTGTCATTATGAAAGCTACAGTATTATTAAAGCAAGGTTTTGCAGTTCATACATTATAATGTTTTCCATGAAAGTACCAAATCATACAACCTCTTCTAACACAATGACTGGCATTTCTTACAACATAGTTTTATTCCTCAAGCTGCAATCTTTTCTGAATATCAAGTAGCAGAATGTTTCAAACCGTCATCCGTCGTCATGGAAATAAACATTTATTATGTAGTTTGTGTTGAGGTTTAAGAGAGTTGTCTCATCAGGGATCAATTAGCTAACAGGACTGGTTAATGCTTATAATTTTTAGTTTTGAAATGACTTATTAGGAACAGATCAATTTAAATTGACTCTCAGTTGGACTTGTATACTTTTACATCATGCACTTTATTTCCTGCTGCAATACTGCTCTCAAATCATGGTCCTTAGAGAGGTGCTGTTTTTGGATTTACTAATTTTTTTATTTTTTTTATATCAGTGTTCAAAAAAGCTAATTTCTAGATAACAAACAGTAACTATACCTAACCCTAAAACCAGATTTAAAATGAGGAGAGTTTTAATGTAGTTTAACAGATCTCATTGTAATGATTTAAAGTGTATGCAGCTCCTCCTTTGGTTTATTTATATTGAATGAATCACTTTGGAAACAGTAAACACTCCAGTTCTTCCAGTTCTAACAAACTTTCTTCTTATGGTAACATATCTACAAATTGTTTGGCGTGAGTATTTCACTTACTCTTGAGTACTTGCTCATTTTGCTCCTTAAGACAGGAAAGAAACAAACATTTTTTTCTTAAATCAACAGCGGAGATACTGGCCATGCAGTTTACTGTTGGATTTGTGCTGATTTCACTTTAACTACGGCATTTAGTACACTGGAGAAACGATGACTCCAATCTACTGTTACCATATGTGCATTTATGAACGTATTGATGTTTTCTTTAATTCTTGGCTTGAAGAATTTCCCCTTGAGGACAATGAAGTGGAATTGAAATGAATTGATTTCTATCCTGTGCTTACTGTGGTATGCTGACTCACTGAGTTTACTCATATGGAGAACTTTAGCTCTCATTCAGTGTGCTAACCCAGGGGTGTTGCAACACAGCACAGCCAATGAGTTTTGACATCAATTTCTAGAGAATAATTTGAAGGCCAGTTTTAATCTTCCCATGACCCACTTTTGGTCCTGAACCAGACTTTGACAAAATACTGCAGACATTTTTTAAAGTTCAGGACCTAAAATGAGACGTGAGTCTGTTTCTGTTGGGTCACAACATGGCCAAGGAATGTTTTCATTAGACTAGCTCCCAGGGTGGGACACTATATTTAAAGCTTTGCATACACATCCTGCTTGTCAGCATTTCTGAAACTATGGATCGGGACCTTGAAATGGGTCATGAACCTCTCACGGGTCAATAAGACTGGGTCCCATTGGTGAGAGACTAATTGTGCTCCATTTGCTTCATGGCTGAAAAAGTTAAAGAACCACTTGGGTGGAAAAACTCACCCTGTGACACGACTAGTTAGTGTGACATTTCACTGTCCTTGGAGAGGCTTGTAAACAGCAACCAGCTGAGGGAGGGAAGGGCAGAGAGAAGGAGAGCAGACTGGTTGTGTGTGTCTGCCATTATGTGACGAGCAAATTAGTCCCCATGGAATATCAAGCATGTCAAAAACACTCAGTCAGATCTTTCACAGTCCACACTTACTCTACAATCTCGGAACTGCACAGCATCAAAACATTTCCCAGGTAGCTGAACCAACACAGATCTCAGAGCTGGGAAAGTATCTCCTAACATCAATCAGAGTAGAAACAATTTGGTCAACCTTCAAAAGAGGAATTTCTTGAATAAAAAAATATGAATCTGGTTTTAGAAAAATAAAAAATATTGTCTTACATTTTGATTTTTTTAAAAATGAGAAAGCGGGGGAATTATTTCACTCTTCTAATGAAAAAAGCAATATTCTCAACAGTCAATCAGATAGATAAAACACACTCAGTAGGCAGACTCAGATCCAGACTGAATAACAATTTAATCTAGACCAGGAACAAAACTGAATGACACATCACTATCAAGTCAAGCACCCGGCTTTATTCAGCCACCTGCTAATCACTAGAGTTGGGAACTCTATAGTAACTATGTAGGAACTCTGGCTGATAAGGTAAAGGGGAATTGTTCAAAACGAGCTGATGCAAGGAAATATGATGAAAGAGTAATAATGAAGTGTGGGATCACAAAAGACCACCATGTTACCAAACCAAACACGACTCTTTTGAACAAAACTTTCCCAAAAGAAGAATCACAAAACTTTCCCAGATGAAGTCATCATATCAAGCCTCCAGCAGAAGAACTGTAAAATCAAA
Organism: Scomber japonicus; assembly: GCF_027409825.1. Taxonomy (NCBI): domain Eukaryota; kingdom Metazoa; phylum Chordata; class Actinopteri; order Scombriformes; family Scombridae; genus Scomber; species Scomber japonicus. Next base: position 8,182,005 of record NC_070591.1, on the reverse strand, counting down.
CAGTTTCAACAATTAATAACTTGTATTTCAGTCGCCCTTAGAGTGATAAGCTTGTTATAATAATCCAACATCATGAATTTCATTAATAAAATGCATATAATTACAGTGTCAACTATAGTAAATGAGTTCAGGAAGAAATGTGAAATTCATCTTTTAATATTAGCATTCTGCCATCCCCAACATCTGTCAGAAAGTTGCTACTTATCCATGTTGAAGTCAGCATTTTGATGTATTAGCAACATATTGTACACTTTCCACAGAGGACAACACTCCACATATGTCTATACACTTCATCGGACCCAGCTTGCAAGCAAATAGTTCTGAATCTCTCCTTGAGGTACAACTCATTCCTGCCGAACTGAAACGGGCAGAACAATACATCCACGCCCTGATTCCCACTGTTGCACAACCCAGCCTCATTTCGGCAAGGGTTAAGATCTTTTTGGAACAGCCATACATCATTTTTGTCCACAATACAATGAATTTTGGTAGAAGGATCACAGCTTTTCTGCCGCATTCATCCATCTGTCCCTCAAATTTCATTTATAACTTGACATCTCAGAAGTTTGATGAAACATGGAGCGGTGATTCATCTTGGGACTGTTGCATTTTTTTGCAGTTAAAAATCCATGTAACTCCTATGTATGCAGATTATTCACAATTTTAAAGTAAATCATGCTGTGAAATAATGGATAGACATATATTCTCACCTAACCTGTTGCACATTTGCTCCATCTTTCATTCCCCCCCCAAAAAAGTGCTGTTCCAGTTTTCAACCTCAAAGAGACACATTTGTTTTTGCTGTGTAACATCAAGGCAGCTTTGGCTGGATAGACACCGACACAAAATGTGTAACTGGTCTGATTTGGAGTAAAGCAGCAGGGACAAAAGAGTGAAAGCAGCTCTGTGTGTGTGTTTGTGTTCTGAGTGACTGACAGAGAAGCAGCCGGTGAGTCTTTGGGTTGAACTTGTACAAGACTCCAGAAGCATGGGAACACTCAGGAATCATTAGATTGTCACTTCACATTAACTCAGGGCTGAGAGAATATGAGAGGTTGTGTTTATGTGTGGGTGGAGGAGAGAGGGGGCATTTATTGTGGCGGGGTGGGGGGTGGGGATGGGGCGGGGGGGTATTGTTTTTGAGCTTTTTGACTTTTATCAAACAAACTTGTGTGATTTTTCTGCTTTTGTTCTCTTTCTCTCTCTTCCTCCCCCTTCTTTTTTCACTTCTTTGATGATGTCACTGCTTATCTTAGGGGCAAAAAAAACAGGTTTGAAACAGGCCCCAGTTTCATGCCACTGCAATGCAGTACCTCAAACAGCAGTATCTCTCTTGAAATTTAGCTTTTAACCCCCAAAGAGATTTGTAGCTTGAAAGAGACACAGGAGAGACCTCTGTCAATGTGTAAGAGTAATCCGTTGTAACATAGCAATATTATCTGAGGCTTGATGAGTGCAAGCTGTGTGACATTGAAAGCCAGACACACACACAAAAAAAAGCCTAATTCTTTTTTTGTTTTTGAGTGCAGGCCATTTTAGCTTTATCATGAGTACAACAGTCCTCTAACAGCTTAGCAGTTGGCCATCACAACATGAAAGCTAAGAAGCAAAAAGATAGCCTGTGTTTGATGAAGGCTGGAATGGCAATTACAGAAACAAAGCCAAAATTACCAAAGAGAGGCCTTTTTTCTGTTTCCGATGGTGTGGTTTGGTGGACAAATGCAAACAATTTCAGCATAAAAAACCAGATATCAAAAGGAAGAAAAACCTATTTGAAGAGCTCTCTTAGCAAGAAAGCAACACAGCCAAAAAAACTTAATTGTGTGCTCTTGTGTGTGTTCGAGGGGGCAAACTATCTTAAAGCCTTACAACTTGTCCGCTAAAAGCTTGATGCTGCAAAAGCTAAAGAGAAAAATGGACAGTTAGTGGAAATCTTTAAGTCATTGATAGTACAAGTCCTTTAAGCATGAAAGGAAAACAGCATATTAAGTAGTTGGCATTACATGTGTGCCAGATAGCTACAGAGAGGCATTGCAGACCTAATCAGATTTTGGGATTTTTTCAGTGGCTTGGCTATCGGAGGTAGTGTGAGCACTTTAAGCATGAAAGCCTAACAACCAAAGAGAATAAGTTGTAGAGGGAGGTTTCAGTCAAAAGGATTAATTAACACTAAAAGGCTGTTTTAAGATAAGAGGACTCCTTCTTTCCAAGGCCAAATGAGTCTGTTTGATCCAACATCTCACCCTATCTCACTCTTTTTATGCATGAGATGGTGTGTGTTTGGGCATGTGTGCAAGAGAAAGAGAGAGTACAAATGTGTTAGCAGAGTTCTGAAAATATATATTAGATAATAAAAACAGCTGTCTTTTCATAGCTATCCAAAAAAGTGAAATTTTCAATAAGTCATAAAGCACGCGCTAACCCTCCAAGCCACAATCGACACCCCAGAGGAGGCTGTGACTGCTGTCTCTCCAACACTGTGCACAGGAATGGCAACACTTGTGCTTTTAAAGTGAAAGAGAGAGAAATGCAAGAGGTGGTTGATGGAAAGCCAGAGAACACACACACAGAGAGAGGGTGAAATAGAAAGAGACAGAGGGCTGCACTGCAGATTATAGAGCACATATGTGTAGCAGTTAATCTCTCCTTTTATTCTTCAATTCAACTCATCAGGGCACCACCTCCTTTTTAATGTTAGAGGGAAACATGTTTAATTGATCAGTCATGAATTAATAGGAAGATCTTTTCAAAACAGTGACCCTTGTCTGCTGTGCTCAAAGGAAACCACAACAACGCATTCTGAAAATTAATGAAGGTTTATTAGCATAACAAAATGTCTTAATAATACCGGATAATGAGAATAATAAAACAAAAGAATAATAAGGCATTTAAATAGTAGTAGGAATTTAAAATTATTGGGAAATAGAGTCTCGAAGTGTATGACTTGACCCTAACGTAATATATTCGTATATATTCCATTAAGATGTGACTGTGAATTTAATTTTGAACTTCGTTTGAAGTCCACATTTCACAATGTTACAATGGGCTGACAAGGCATGTCTCATTTCAAATGCTTCTCCAAATGCACCCAGCAGGAAGTATTGCCTTCCTTTGCCTGAATTCAGAGGACACTTCTGGTAAATCCTATGTAGCCCAAGGTACACTATAATCCATCCATAAGCCATATTGCGTGGCAGTTAACTGTGTAATGTAGCCCTCAGTAGATGCTTGGCAACTATAAATAATCATACCATAACATTACCATCACTTCAGTATTTATAATCAATTACTTTTAAACATGACCAAAAGAAAAAGCCATTACAAGATGTTAATATTGGTAGCCATGCTTGAAAAAAATGTTATTTCTAGTTAGAAAGCAGTACTTACATTACAGATAAAGACAAGTTATAAACATCATTGGTGGAGTTTACAGTATAATAGCCAATGTGTTTCTCACTAGCTAACTAAAAATGTACAAAAGTTTTATTTTTCTATCAGAATTGTTAATAATTGAATGGTACTACAGTAGCTGCAGTAGCTGTTGGTGTGTCAGCTACACACATTTCAAGTGAGAACTGTACAGTACTAAGTGTTATACTGTACCAGTTCAAACTCTCTGCAGCCACTGTGGCGGAGCAGACCTCTGGGCTGTATAAAATCCCCTATGATGAAGAGTGTGTGGGAGCTGACTAAGAGCTGTAGAGATTAAGCTAATGTATGCAGGTGTGCAGAGCACAGCCACATCTTTTGAGTGTTTTGAATACACCCACTGCTCTGCCTGATTAACATTTAAGTAGGATGTAGTATACCTACCCACCATACTAATTACTGTGGTAAAATATAGAGGGACAGAGCATTACTTATTAAAGTTCGATGTATCCCAGAAAGGTTTGCTGAGCATGCATGGTGCTTTTAGGAACACCTTCCTTCACACTCATTTAGGTGTACACACGCACAGTAGTGAGTTGTACAGTATAGCTTCAGTCCTCCTCTGCTTCCCAGTTGGGAAACTGGGAGTTAATACCTCACTTAAAGTCAGTGCAGACAAGAAAGGCCATTTAAACTTCCTTGAAGATCCAATTGCACAACTCTCCTCTGTATTCTACTGCACAAGTTCATCACTGGGTAACATAAAAAACTGCCAATAAAGCTAGTGCAATCAAATGTGTTATATTTGAATTAGAACAAATGTGTCAGTGCTATTTGAGTTATAAATAAGAGAGCAAGCACAAAGTAAAACAATAATTTGACTGATTTTTATTTTTTTTAATCTACCTGGGAATTGTCTAATTTGCCTTACAGCAGCATTCTGTGGCAGTGAGGTATAGAGACCTTTCATTGTTAATGAAGTTGAAAAATGGGACACCAATACAATTGCGTGTGTTTAAGAAAAAAAAAAAAGTGCTGAAGTGCCCAATGCAAACTAAAACAGCAGTCATCCAGACATGTCAAAGTTTGGCTGCATCAGGAAACTCTAAAGAAACTAAATAACATGCTGATCTGGGACACAATAGAAACTTGCCAAAACAGTGTTTTAATGTAATGTTGTCAAACCTGAAAAAAAATGTGTATCATCTTCAGAAATGTTGCACAAATAAATAAAGGATTTAAAAAAAAGATAACATAGAGATTAAATAAATTAATCAATTCCAAGAATATTTCAATAACTAGCCAACATCAGAGACTGAAAACAGAGGCCCTTCTGCTTTTACCATCATTTTAATAAATAAGTAAATTGTGTGCATGGGGAAAAGGAAGTGAGTTCTTTAATATTTGATCTGTTGTCATGGCAACCTACCTGTATGATTGTGAGTGGCAGCTGTCATTAGAAATGAGGAGAGAGACAAACAGATGGAAATGTGGGAAGGAGAACAAAGGGCAGGGAATATAAAGGAGACAATGCAAAGTGTAAAAAAAAAAAAAAAAAAAAAAGGGAAGAAAGGCGAGAGATATGAATGCTAAAGGAGTCAGAGAAGCAGAGAGATTCTGAAAGTGAGAAAGGAGAATAGGAAGAGGCTGAAATTGATATAAAAGAAGAGGGAGTGGGGTGGAGGTGGGGGTGGGGGGCTGGCTGGCAGAGTAAGATGTGTGAAAACTTAACGTTAAGAAATGAAGAGTGAAAAATCCTCGTCATTGGCGCATTAAGACCTGCATGCTGCACACAGATGGGTAGATGGGTGGATGGGTGGATGGCAGATGGAAAACAGACGGATGGACAGACACAGAGACAGACTGACAGCAGGTTGAACACTGTTACCTATAAGCACAGTATGCATAGAATATAGAGCCAGACTGATAAATAAAGAATATGCCAGATACTGGACAGCTTATATTAAAGGAAGGGCTGTGACGCATCTTCATGTTGGTCCCAGAAAGATTTCCAGAAATAACCGAAGCCCCTTTCACACATGTACTTGCTACCCTCACATTTTGCCAACATTACACGGAGAAGGTGTGAATGTATATGTCTGAATCAGTAACGAAAAGAGACATACTTTACGATTCCAGCTCCCAAGTACAAAGCCTGTGTGATGTACTTTTAAGGCCCATGTGTGAATCTAGCAGCGAATTCTCCGGAGGATTCACAGCAAGCAAATGGCTACAACTGCTCTCTGGCGTATATGCAACTAAATCTGGCAGTACGGGAGATGGTATGAGAAAAAAACAGTTGAACAAACAGAAATATGAAATATTTTACTTCCAATAGTCAACTCCTCTCTGAATGCTGCACTGTGAAGCTAGCACCAATGGGAAAGAAGACTTGCTATGGTTTATGGGGGTTTTTTTGGGATGAGAGGCTTAAAAATGCCCAATTACAACTGGAGCATACTTTTTTCATCATGTTCTGTCTTCTGCCCCCCCTTGCCTAAACTAAGCAGAGTATTTCCAGTGGGTGAGGATGCATCTGACATGGACGATCGGCCTGAAAGCAATACAAGACCTGAAGCAACAAAACCTGTTTTTTTTAATTTCAGCCACTACTAGCCATTAGCTCACCAGGCTAATCCAATGTAATGTCTACTTTAATCCTCCAACCCAGCTATTTATATGTTGCAAAACATGATATGCTTACAGACAATTAGTGAAGGCAGAGGAAATAAAAGAGACATTTCCTTTTCATCAATTGCATTTGTCTGCAAGTCTGTAAATTCCTACCCTGCATGATTTCAGTACCAGGTCTCTAGTATTAAAATCCCAGTCATCCTCAATATAGATGTCCATGTCCAATAAGCACACCATTTAACTGTTGTGTTTTGTCATTTCCATGTCCATGTTTTTATTCTGGGGCTCAACATAGACACATTTACAATTTTGAACTCTTGGGACTACTCTGACACAAGAATTGAGATAGTCACCAGGAACATGTCCTCCTCATCTTTTAACATCTTTGTTCAGTTAGTGTGACCTTTACCTCCAATGCAGCATCAGTTGTGGCTCATAAACTGTGTTTACTCAACACAGAGGAAGCATCAGCTACTTTGCAAAACAACACAAATGACAGCTGGTTGACTCAACTGGAACTGCATGCCAATGAATACTTGTCCTTTATTAAGGGCAATCAACAGCTGATTGGAGGATGACTCAAATAATTACTCAAATATTCAAAGCCAACAGATGGGGGGGAAAAAAACATTATAATCTACTGTAAGTAAAAACCATTGATGTGGGTTAGTGTGTGGAGCCTATCGAGTGGCTTAGGCTACATTTAAAAAAACAAGGCAGTAGTTTTTGGTTGCCTTTGTCAGTCATGTGATCCTAGGTTGAGGGTGAAGGTTAAAGGTCATATTTGTTTAAGATGGAAATTCGTCCTTGGAGTCCTGTGGTATGACGGGTATGTCGATGGTTTACGTTGCCTATGACCCAAGGTTCAGTTCCGGTCAAATTATGTTTCTTTTTAGTTTTTAAAAAAGAAAGCTAAGTTTCAGTATTGAATTACAGATGATTATGCCTAATGGGTATCTTTAGTCTCAGTATCTTCTGGTGTTGCAGATATTTGTTATGTTTAGGTACAAGCTCAGAAGTAAATTTAGCTGGTTATCAGCCTTAAATAGTTTAAATAGGTTTAGTGTGTTTATAATCAGAGTAAAGTAAAGACCGGAGGGAGAGAGTTCAACGACCATCATCTGTCACCTGATCTACTTCAGATGTATCCCTCTAGTCCCATTCTCTCTACTTAAATCATATAGAGTAATATGACTACTGGTGAAGGGGGGGGGAAAGTGGTTTGACCTTGTAAAAGGTTATTGTTCTCAGTGAAAGTGGAGTCCAAGAATGTCCAAGGTGCTCTGCCATTTACACAAAATCTAATAAGGTTTTATTAGGACGTCGAAAAATACAGGATTCTTAAGGGTGACTCCAGTTTTACACATCAGCATGAAGCTTTTGTTCAGCTCAGGTTGATGACTGACTTTTGTCCGCAAATATAAACCTTATAAATATGCTCCAAACTGTTTCCTTATATGTGTGTTACTCAGATACTATGTTACACTGCTCTCTTGCATCAATCCTCATTGTTGTACGTGGGTGGTTATGATGCATTCATGTTTACATAAAGCCTTGTGCAGCTCTTAACTATTTAACCCAATTAAAGCCACCCAGCGAGCTCAACTTAGAGTTTCATTATCTCTTATTATCAGTTATTAGAACACGGCAAGCATATACACTATGCGCTCTTATCCAGTCGATTTGATGGGTCAAAGAGGCATTTAAACCATACTGATGAGTCTCATAAAACACAGCTAGCTTTATTTTATTAGATGCATTTGGCTACAAGAGGGCTAGTTTATGATCTGCCTTGCTTTATCCTCACATTTTTATTGTCATGTAGGCACAAGCTTCCCTCCTGAGGGAGCACATGTATTAGTGTTGCATAAAAGCCATGATACCCAGGAGGGCATGCAGTAGCACTGTTATGGGTACTTTGTCGTTGCCAGCAGTACTCGTACCTCACTAAATCATTGTCATACCCATAATCAGAGTAAAGGATACCCTCTCAGGTATCATTATTGTAGTAACACATAATAGGCTTCAGATGGAAAAGTGTGCTGATTGTTTAACAGAAGAAAACTCCTGAACTGTTTCAAGTATCTCAACTTATCATCAACAGTTTATGAAACAAAAAACTATTTTGCTGCAGTGTAGTCTCCTAAACCCGTAGAGTTATGACGGCGCCCCTGCCATCCGTCATGTTGCAGTGGTTAACATGGCAGAAATCCCCATCTACAAGACGCACACACACACACATCCTCTCCTTCTCATAGCTCTGTGTACATCTGTCTGACCTAGAGAAGATTAAATTGAGGCACTCCAGGTAGAGAATCAGTAAGTGTGTGTCTGTGTGTGTGTCTGTGTGTGTGTGTAAAAGAGAGAGAGAGCTGTCAGGAGAACTCAGTTGATTTAATCTCTGCTCTCCTCCTTTCAGAAAGACTGGAGATACGGTGCACACATCATCCCACACACATTTTAAAGGCTTCATTTGAATCCACTGAACTAAAGAGGAATTTGCATGAGATTTGAAATGTTAAAGAGGTTTAACAAAACAGTGCCCACATACACAAACACACACATATACATATACACACACTTATAGTATAGACAGAAACACCCACAAACACAGTGAGGTCTGTGCCTTTAGGATGAGGTGGCCTAACAGAAGACATTTCACTCTACAGCAAGTAACACCTTCCTCTCCCTCTTCCTTTCTCCCAGTAAAACTGATGCAGTCTTTAAATGTTTCCTCCCTTGGGTAGGATTGCTTCCTGTCTTACTCTTTCTAGCAATCTCTCTCTCTCTCTCTCTCTCTCTCTCTCTCTCTCTCTCTCTCTCTCTCTCTCTCTCTCTCTCTCTCTCTCTCTCTCTCTCTCCTCCCCCTATCATACTTTTATATACCATTTTCCTATCTGCACACATCTGCTGTTTCTGTCACTAACACACACACACACACACACACACACACACACACACACACACACACACACACACACACACACACACACACACACACACGCACTGTTGTGTCTGTTGTAAGGAGATACAAATAATATTACCAGGAAACCGTTTCGAGAGTAAAGTCATGCTTCAAGAACAAATTGTTATATGTTATGCTTGGATAATACTGATTGGATTACATGTGCATGGTTTGGTATTTCTTGACAGTCGAAAATTACAAGTACAAAAGAAAAACCCCCAAAAACTTGTGTTTGTACTCTAGCGTCATTTTCTTCCAGTTCTGGTTCGTGTTGCATTGACACATCTGCTTCCTCGTCTTGTTTAGCTCCTCGCAGGTGCCATCATTATGCTCCACCAGAAGACATAGACACCAATAGCAATGTTTGGGACTGTCTGCTACAATCTAGGATATTTCCCACTGAAAAGCTCAGGGAAGCAGATGTGTGTATGTGTGTGTCAAAATTTGAGTTGAATAAAACACACACAGGTTAAATGTATAGTGTATTACAGGGGTTTTCAAACTGTTTATTTCAGTGAGTTCCCTTACATATGTGCTAGGAGGTAACGAGGCAAGGTAACAAACATTAAGCAGTGATCTGAGATAGTGACTGTATTGCTATCTCTGGATGTTTTCTTTCATTGTGTGGCATTAGCATCAGCAAAGATGCTATGGGTGGTATTTCTCTCAGGATCTCCATCATTGCATCTCAACTTGAACGGACATGTCACCATGGGATTACTGACAGTGTAACAGTGTTATATTGCATGTTTGCAACCTAGGTTGGATAAGATTCATATCTCTCGGGGGAAAGCTATTCAGTGATTTGAATCCTGTCTTGTTCACCCACACATGAGATTAAATTACAGCCTCAATCTCAGACTGCTTTTTTTTTGTACACTCATTGGACGTCCATTTTTTTTCCAAGACCTGTCTAGATTGACCTTGTGTTTTAAAGTATACGTCTGTCAGTATTTTGTTACATGCAGAGCCCAGGTTACTGAAAAACATCAGCTCTGCACACATTTTGATCTGTCAGGAGTGCAATGGAGGGATTTGAAGACTCTTAATACCTCTATATACCATTTATACTCCAAATCCTGTCTGGAAGCATGTGAGGAGAAAAAAGGGAAAAAATGGTGTATTGTAATGTCAGTTACAGATTTCTAGCTTATGGGCTGCCTTCATGTACCTAATTTTGTGTGTAATATACCAAGTGTGTTGTCTATTGCTGTAATTTAGCACTGGTTAAAATGCCATCCAGAATGATGAGTCCAGTTACTGAGGAGCATGGGAAAAGTTTATCACGCACATCCCCCCCCTGGAATATTCATCTCGCCAGACGTGTCTTATGATTTTTAATGAATGACCCGGACAGTATATAGGCACCGCATTATTACACCCATAAATTACAGAGCGGGGTGTTAGCATCCCTTTGCAATTTCAGAATACATTTAGCTGGCAAAGACTTTGAAATGTATGAATTACAGCGATGAGGGTGACGTTACTAAAATTGACAGACGATGTAAGAGCTCAGGTTATGTGCTCAGGTCACTATCACATTTCCAAGGGTGAGTTTTCTGGAATAATTCCAAGTAAAGATGATCATAAATAGAGCTGAAATCACTGAATCAGTCCATAAATACTACATTCATAGACCTTTCATAGTAATGTTAACGCTCTCGATAAAGGGTCAGTGATTTTCTGCTGCTACCCAGAAACAATAACAGTTGCTTAAACAAACAAAACTGCAGCACACTGAACAGAAAAGTGGATATCCAATCAGTGTAATCTTCCCAGTGTTAATGTTTAGTATTATCTAACCTATAATTTAACAATGTCTGCACTCTATTATACCTTTCCCTGCTTAACGCTCTGTTTCTATGGTTTATAGTGCTCCCAACTTGTATTTAATCTTACTTGGTGAAGCTGTCTCATGGTGTACTGGTGCAATGCATGGCTGCATCTCCTCCTTCTCTACACCAGTACAAAGTCACATAATGCTTACCTGTGTGGAGTGATAACATTTTTTTTTTTACTGACTTTTATATATTTAAATATTACTATCAATTTCCAGACTGTGACTGCTTTTAAAAAAATACATTTAGGAGCAGATCTTCAAATTTTCATGCATCAGTGTCACCAAGACAAATTCACATTATACTGTGATGCTCAAACATTGTTTGAAACACAATAAAGATGCTCTTATTGGTTTATTTCAGCAGCCAGCCACGGACAACTACTTGTCATTCATATCACATCATTGAAAAGGTGAGAACATCTCTCAGCTCCTAGCATCTCTGAGCTCTTAGCACCTTCCCACTGAGGGTGAAGGAGCTAGTGTGATCCCATCATAACACATGGCCATATTATTAATAATACAGTGTCAATGTAACCATTCATATGCATCTTCAAATACATCAGATACTGTACTAGCATCCAACCATCTCCCTATAAATCTATGAATCTGAACATTTTTGTGACACAAGCAATAGCTCTTAATGTGATATTACAGATTTCAGGTAACATTCAGTATGCATTGTATATACGTGTATATACATACAGTATATGCTGGGTGTTGATGAGTGTTATATTTTGGCATGAAATAAAAATGTCTGTCACATATGTCAATATCATAATGGAGCATGCATATAATTCCTGAATCTATAACTTCCAGAGCTTGTGAAGACTCCTACAGACTTTGGGAATAATTTGAAATAAAATGGTACTAAGCACTCACAGTGGAGGGATTTACAGAGTTTGATATTAGTTTCTTTCACCAAATATCTCTTTTTTCCGGCGCCCCTTTTGTTCATCCTCCCTCCATTTGTCTTTTCTTGTCTTTGTTCTCCTTCCCTCAAATATTTCCCTCTTTCTTTCTTTCTTTCTTTCTTTCTTTTTGCCTGCAGTCTTTTTGAATTTTTCTCCTTCAGTGAGTTTTCTGGGTGGAAAGACAGAGCTGTTATAGAATGAAATCAGCCTCACTTTGTGTGTGTGTGTGTGTGTGTGTGTGTGTGTGTGTGTGTGTGTGTGTGTGTGTGTGTGTGTGTGTGTGTGTGTGTGTGTGTGTGTGTGTGTGTGTGTGTGTGTGTGTGTGTGTGTGTGTGTGTGTGTGTGTGTGTGTCCGTGCACACATGAGAGCAAGCAGAGCTGTTAAAGTGAGATTGATCCATTGGCTCCAGCTGAGAGGGGTAGAGAGGTCGGCTGAGCTTCGTTCCTACCAGTTTGGTCTCCTCCCTCTGAGAAATGCTAACAGGTTGACCGAGTTTCTGTTGCCACAGACTGCTAGCTTGGGAGCTTGGGAGCTTGGGAGGAGTGGAGAGTTTGGCCAGGTTTCAGTCCTAATAGTTTATCCCTCTTTTATCAGGCAAATGTTGGCGATGTTTCAAATCTCAGTTGCATCAGCAGAAGGGCTGGCCTGTTTTCAAATTATTGCTCCTTTTATTACAAAGGGGCAGGGCGGTTGGCTGAAGTTCTTTCCTGCTGGCTGCTTCCCTCATCACCCCAAATGTCCTCCTCTATCTGCACTTGACTTTGCCTTTAGGGATGCCAAAATTTGAGCATTTGTTGCCTCCCTTGTTGTGATGTTACTTTCTTTTCTGTAATATGTACACAGTGCAACATCATATTTCTTTGTGATTTGTTTGTATCAAGAAATCATTCAAAGGCCACTTCTGAAGCTTTTAAAATAGTAGTTTTTATACAGCTGATACACTTTCAAGTATGAAAAGATCTATCTTAGACTTTAATGATAGAAAAGGACAATCAATATATAATATATAATCACCATCCATTCCCCTGAAAAGAAATCAAAAGTGCAAGTAAAGTACATCAGAAATACATAATTACCAGCTCTGGCCCCAGCAGCTTTAACAATCTCTCCTCTATCCTTGGTGCCTTATCTTATAATATTTATAAAGAGCACAGCAATATAGGGTGTTATTTTTGACTCAGAGTTGTCTTTTGATGCTCAGGTGACTAAAGTTTAAGTTTAAGTCCTGCTTTTTCCCAACTGAGACAGCTAACCGAGATCAGGTCGCTCCTTTTCTCTGCAGACTTAGAAAAGGTCATTTGTGCTTTTATCTCCTCCTGCTTTGACTATAGCAATGCACTTTATTCTGGTAAATGCAAGCAAAACAGAACAGAGTTAGTACAAAACACTGCTGCCAAGCTATATATATATATATATATATATATATATATATATATATATATATATATATATATATATATATGTCTGAGCTGTTAACTCTTTATGAGCCTGATCGCTGCTTGAGACTTCAATAGGACCCTACTAATAGTCCCACAGTCTTGACTTGTCACTATAGGGGAAGCCTTACTCACCCATCATTATTATTATTATTAAAAACTTCCATTATCCTTGCTATCTAGTAGTGTAGGCAAGTAAAAGGCAACATAAACTGGCATCATACTTTATGACATGCCTACAAACTAGCAGCAGTAACATGTACATAAGTTGCCTGTCATGATACACCAAAGCAACAAACATTTAAATAAAAAAGAGAGCAGGCATTTGCTCAAAAGTAACAGCTATTCCAATGCTAAAAGTTCAATATGATGGTTAACAGTAAGCAGAGCATAATGTAATGACTATACAAAAACAGCCAAGAAATGGAATTAAATACAACTGGCAGTAAATGGTGTCTTCTGAAGGCAAGAGACCAAGAATAATAAATAGTTGATATTAAACCAGATGGTTGTCATAAATGTTGCTTTTTTCTTCTTCATGAATAACACCACAGTAGTGCTGTGAAATGAGTTCCAGGCCTTTAAAACAATCACAGTGCTACTGGCTGCCACTATGTAGAGATAGCCCGGATGTACAGTAACTAGAGTACAGTACAATGAGTACAGAGTACTGTGTGGTTAAGTGCTTTGGTACAAAGGAAAGAAAGAAATGAGAATGACAGTAACAAAGACAAATTGAAATATTAACACCATTCATACTTAATGAGTTGGAATGAAGAGAAGAGAACTTAGCTTTTAATAATGAAAATGTCCCTGTTCATCTTCTCTACACTATCTGCTCGGTGCTGTTAGACTTATGGACCACACCAACATAAAAGCAGTTTAACCCACACACACACACACACACGCACGTACACGCACACACAGACAACAGACGCTTATTCAAAAAGACGGATTCAGACCCTTTCAGTGCTACACAGTCATTGCTTTTAGCTTTAGGCGCTAGCACACACACACCACACACGCATACATGCAGCTGTTAGCCTTCTGGCCTATCTTTGTGTCTACATACTTGATATCACACACTACCACCACCCAGACTTTGAACATTGTGTCTGTCATACACACATGCACATGCACACACACACACACTGTCTGACAGATGAGCTCATTTGCCCCTCCTCTCCCTCATTTCCTATATGGGAGGAAGTACAATAAGTGCTCACTGCCATCTTGTCCAATAGACTTTTAATGGACTGGTTAATTGGAAGATAATTAAATAGAATTTATCAAAGGGAACTTACCCCACTTGGGCCTAAGGCACAATCATGTTATTTCCTACAATCAGTCTTGTGTCTTGGGGTTCTTCACGCATATGTCATGTACACATGAAATCACAGCAGTGTCACACAGCATCCTCTTTGTGTCTCTCCCCATTTGCAGCTAATAAAGCATAAATTGAGGCATGTCTCTTCCAGACCTTTATGTAATTTGGTCAACCGCAGAGTAATACTGTGAAAGTCAATTTGTATTTAATCGTTGTTTAATAATAACTGTGTTTCATTCAAGGATCATTCTAAGATATAATTGTATTTTAATTACTGAATTCATTTTTTCCCCATGGACATTATGTAATTCTATACTAATGAAAAAAATGACTTTTAGATTATGGGTTCAGCATGTTCACCATTAAGTCAAAGGTATAGACAATCTTTATCAACCATTCAAATAGTACTGAACTCACTAAATGTATGACAGATAATTAAAATCCAGTTTAAAAAACAATATAACAGTTCCAGTTAGCTGTTTAACATATGAACAATATGAGGCTACAACTACTCTTGTAACTATGTGAGGCTATACTTACACACAGCAATGCTTTGAGCTAAAGGCTAATATCACCATGGTAACAAAGTGGCAATTGCAACATGCTAACGTGAAGCAGGTGCTATTTAACAGGTTCAGCATCTTAGTTTAGCCTGTTAGCATTTAATAATCAACAGTAAACATAAACTACAGCTTTGGGGTGTAGTTGGGAGTGTCATTCATTTGGCTGGTATATCATCAGGAATCAGAGCATTCAGAGCTACTTGCTACTGTAGATGAAGAGTCAGGGGATCACCAAAATTCATCCTAAGACGGACAGTCCTTCTTCTTCTCTTTCTGAGCCACAAATATCAACCTCACCAAGACAGCTTCATCATCTGGGGACCATGAATATCGGTCTAAAACCTTGCATCTATCCATCCAACAGTTGTTGAGATATTTCAGTCTGGACCAAAGTTGTGGACCAAGAAAGAAACTGAATGACCAGTTGATAAAAGTAATTATTAGTCGTAGCCCTATGGCTTGCACATCATCTTCTTTTTTGTCTCAACTTTTATTTACTGCTTCTTCTTTTTATACTTCATTAATGTTTCTTAATCAGGCCACAACAAAAAGACAACTCCCCATGTGCTTGGTTACAGTAATTATCTACTTGGTCTTGATGAGCATTTAATCAAATCAAATCTAGTAATTTGTATGTAATTAATGTTGAGCTGCAACATCCTATGAAAGGAGGTTGTTTGCATTTTGTTGCTTTCATCTGTTTTCACTGACTAATAAGATGCTCCAGAAATGTCTGTTTTTGTTTACTGCCTATGTCAGTGAGATAGAGACATCACACACTCACACACACATATTCACAGATGCATGATGCACACACACCCCCACACACACACACACACAAATACACACAGCCTGGGTGGATTTGCGTGGATGGAAATATCAGTGCGTATTAAGTGTCTTTTTTCAAACAACGAACAGGCTGCACAGATAAACACAGTGTCATCTATCTTGTTAAAAAATGTGATTTAAAGACATGAATTGTGCAACATGTGGTGCTTTATCACACACAAACGCAGGGCAATGAGCATGCAGTGAAGAAAGAAAACCACACTGACTTAAACAAATAAGTAAACACACATAACTCTGTATTTTCTTATGTCTTATTTTTTGTTTTACGTGAAAATAAGTGAAGGAAACCAGTTTTTAGGTTGTTGATTCAGCCTCATATTGAGTCATGGGAGATTTCAAGCCAGCCTGGAGAAAACGATAAACTGAATTGTCCAATCTGATACGGCATTTTCTCAACGAGGCTTACACACAGACAAAGAGAGACAATGAGGAACAGATAAAAGGGAAAGAGTGGGAGAGAAGAAAGATGGTATTGGAGAGGGTATAAAAGTGATGAGAGGCTCCAAGTCAGAAGGAGAAGAAACTGTTGAGTGGCAATGACCATTGAGCAAAAGTGCACCAAAGATTGACAAAGACAATCTGTCTGAATTGTTTTGCCTGTGATTGTTTGTGTGGAAGAAAATAGTAGTAAGTAAGAAACTTCACTTTTTTACCATCTTTTCTTACTTCTGTCCTTCTGAGTTTGAGATTTATGCCATTTGAATGACATTTACTCATTTCTCTTCTGTATAACAATGAGATTTTGGAAGAAGGACAATTATAGTTGACATTTAAACTAGGAGACCATCAGTCATGATTCCTGTCATGTGGGAAAAGAGGGTTGACACTTAAAGGATATTCCCTTTTTGCAGAATTTCATGCTTGTTTCATAAATTCTCTAAACTCGCCTTGCATGTATCATTAAGATTAATGTTCCAGCACTGGAGCTGCTATGATGTCCTCAGGTCTCATGGGATAATGCTAGTTGCCAGCTATTTCCCTGCTTTAGGACACACATTTTGTATCCTAAAATAGGGGTTTTCAAAGTCTGAGACTGTGGACCCTCCAACAAGCTCCATTTCTGGTTGCCTATGAGATCATGATTATGATATTTGACTCCATCTCAACAATTGCATCTAGATAGCCTATTGTTGCTGTTTGACATAACTTCTGACTACACCTAATACATAATATAGTCTGCCCAAAGGTTTTTTATTAGTATCTGACTCTGGATTAGTTGGAAAAATGGTCAAATCCCCCCCAACCTCTGTATCTCTTAACTATCTCTTTAACCATATCACACACATTTAGGCCATTCTACATGATCTCCTTTTGATGACTAATGTTGTATTTTTCACTTCCATTCACTGAGCCTTCCCTGA
Source organism: Scomber japonicus (assembly GCF_027409825.1). NCBI lineage: Eukaryota > Metazoa > Chordata > Actinopteri > Scombriformes > Scombridae > Scomber > Scomber japonicus. The sequence continues at coordinate 8,164,749 of NC_070591.1, read as the reverse complement.
AACTGTCTGGAGCCCCCCTAGGGAGGCTCACATCTCACTTAGAAAACCTCTGTCCTAAAGAATTAGCATGAGCGCAGGCACACATGAGTTGGAGCCAGTCCTTTTTGACACATATTGAGTGAGAAAAGTTGTCAAAAAATGCATGCAGACAAGATAGTATCCTCATGTGTATGTGTTGTGTGTCTGGGAATGTGTGTTTTTTATTCATATGTACATCTACAGAGTATGTTAACCTCAGTGTATATGGTATATGCATAGCTAACTACCTATCTAACACTGCTAAATGTACTTCATATAATATTAGTACAACAGCAAAGGAAACTGTCTGACTGGACATTGAAGTTCAAGGATAACACTAAATTTCATTGTGCCCCATTCACTGATTGCTACCGGTCTCCTCCCAGCTCCCATGCCCGTCCCGTTCATCCATCAGCGCCCTGGTTCTGTGCCACACACTGTGAGTCACAGCCCAAATCCATTTTCCATAAAGACATTTTGCAATGCATTTATAGTGTTGAGAAGTATACTTGAATAGAATTTTAAATGTAATGGCTCCTAAGTCAAGATGTTTTATCAGCACCATAATGGGCCAAATGTTCCTTGTCTAAAGGTAAGGAATGCTTTGCTGAGACATTCATATGCTGAACTCAGTCACCTTATGCATCATCTCCCTTTTTTTAGTCACTGAATTTGTCCACTTATCAGATGAACCTGAATATAATAAATGGAGTATATATATAGAGAGAGGGAGTTTGTCTACAATGTTATGTTTAATACCAGACATAGTTTAAAACCATGAAGGCCAGAGTCACACAAAAGATTGAATGTTTGCTTAGAATACAGAGTAGATAAGTGCAGAAGTACTCCTGGATATATGTGGAGTATTATTGGTCTCCGATTACTCATCTTATCCTGATGTAATTTAACAGATTTCTTCTCTGTCTGTCTGTCTTTGGTTTTTCACCGACAGTGACCCCTCTTCACATTTTTGTCTATTCATCTCTGCTGTCAGCAGTTGAAAATTAAAGCCAGACTAATGTTACATCTTTTTTAAAAAAGGAGATGGAGAGAGACAGCCATGAAAGAGACGTAGAGAGGTACAGGAGACAAAAATTGGGAATTGTTAAGAAGAAGTAGAGAGATGGACTGATAATAAAGTTGTGGCTATCAGAAATGAAACTCAAAGATAATAACGTAATCTGTCGGCCTGTTCAATGCACACATGCACACACTCATAAAGACAGATGGACAGACGCAGAGATAAAGTTGCTGCTATCTGAAATGTAATAAAATGAAGTAAATGAGTCTATTCTCAGCGTCTAGCTGAGGGCCATTGTGGCAGTAATAGCTGCTGCAGTGGTATAAGCCTGAAAGGAGAGATAATGACTTAGTAGTAATAATCTCTCCCAGCTCGAACAGATAAGGGCCCCACATTTGAATTCTCAGTGTAATCTCACATCTAGACTTGTTATTCTACCGTGCCAGGTTGCAGGTTCAAATCCCCATCTGAAGAAGTCGGGGATTGATCTGTGAATGTGAAAACGTCTCTCCTCCTTCATCAGTTATTGTCAAAGTGACCTTCACCAAGACCCATAACTCCTTAAAATTAACCAACAGACTCTTGTTCTTTGCCTTGTCTGTGTGAAGAAAACAAATGAAACATTGAATGCTAAAAAAATTCAGTTGGTTTTGATTCTGCAAGTAATAGAAAACATACATGAACCTCTTGGGTGATACTGTATGCTCTTTGATCAACTTGTTGAACACCAAGAAAAAGTTGCTTTTATGATAAACTTACAGTATAGACCATAGTACAGTGTAAGTATGCACTGTAGCAGAGGTGTAATTATTATCAATAATGTACTTCATGATTGTTATAGCTTACACATTACAGAACATAATGTGTGTTATGCCTGAGCTGACAATAGTGCTTTGATTTGGTCTGTGGTGGTTATGTATGTCTTTGCAGAATTTCATGGTAATCCACTGAATAGTTCCAAAGCACCAAAGTGGGGGAGCCACCAATATAATGGCTAAACATGGCACATTCACTGTACTTAGAGATCCTCAAAAATGTGCTTGTCATAATGTAACTTTTATTCCTGGCCAGTTTTTATCTCTATTTTCATGTCAAAATCAACAGTATAAGATTTCCAGTCATGATGACCTGTTTTTTCTATGGCTGATTCAAATAACAGGTTTCCACAGAACTGGTTGGCCATCTTTGCTGAGTTGTATTGCCTCTCACCATGGAGGAGGGTCAATATTGTTCAGATTATAATTCATATTTAGGTTAGTTAATACACTAGTAGAGACGGGACTGAAATAGACTAACTCTGCTTTAGCTATGGATTAGAACACTTAATCAAAACATGGATTTGTCTGATATTGTGGGCCTGATATGTCTGTGCATGGTGGTGGTGTGTGTGTGCTTGTGTGTGTGTTGTTTGTATAAGGCTATGCTTGATTTTTGCCCTAATCCCTTTTGCCAGGGTCTGCTGGGTGACAAAATATTGAGAATTTTAGAGGACTTCAGACCCACATACACACACACACACACACACACACAGTGATTTGAGCTGCTCATTATAACGGGCTGCAAATGGTGATAAGAGTCAGTGAACGCTGCTCTGACTGTGTCTCTCACATGCTCTCACACAGTGTATCTCTGCATCTGCAAGGTCATGATGGTCAGCATAATAATGCTATCTTTATCTGCAGTGTGTGTCCGTGCGCGTGTGTGTGTGTGTCAGTTCTTGTTCTTTTAAGTTGCCCTTACGTCTTCTACCACATTGTGTTCATGATGTTATCTCAAAAGAAGTAAAGAAAATGTGCATACTTATTATTTAAAAGCCTAATTAAAAGTGAGATTACAACCATTTATCCCAGAACTCTTTATCTTTGCCTTTGTGTATCTCTCTCCATCATTTTGTGTTTTCACACAGGGTAGTCACGGCCTTGACTGAATGTGTGTGTGTGTGTGTGTGTGTGTGTTTGTGTGTGTGTGAGCAACAAGCCTGGTGTAATGCTTCTGCTGTGACCATTCATGTTTGTGGAAAAGGAGCTTTTGATCAGTGCATGTCCAGGGTGCAGAGGGAGAGAGGTTTGGAAGCAGGACCATGATTTCACTCAGCTGCTGAAATGATGCTCTGTTTTTTTAAGTAAGCAATTTTGTTAACATTAATTTGACATTTTGACGACCCTATAACTCTGGATAGGCTTATATATATGTAATGTTTTGATATGTGTGTGTGTGTATGTGTGTGTGTCTGCATATGGCTGTGTGGATGCCAATAGGTTGTTTTTCCATTTGTAGTGGAGATGACAGGTTTTGCTCTGTGTTTTATTATTTCTGTTCACCTGCCCAGGGACTACAGATGGGAATTTGCTGCTAGCTAAATCTGGTACAAAGCTTTTTTTTTCTCTCTCTCTTTGTTTGGGATCGGTGTATTTTGTACATGGTCCCTGATGCAAATAAATGTAATAAACAAAACTAAGCTTGAGGAGAAGCTCAAAATTGCAACTCATATCCAAAGCAGTTATCATAATTCTTAATTACTTATTCTTCTTTCTGTAAAATTTAGTATTTTTTTATCAGCAGATGCAAAATGAATAAGCAGATAATTTGAAATGATTCATTCAGCTTTTCCTTAATATACTATAGATAACACAGACTATCTATCATGTCACTTTCTTTCATTTAACATCTACTTTACTTATTCTATTTTATATGCACAGTTAATATTTAAATCTTAGATATTTTTTTTATTTTATTTTACATGATGATTTAATTATTATTCATTACTTATTTATCATTATAAATCTAACTTTGGACTAATCATTCTTCCCTATATTCTCATTACACTCTCAGTGGAGTAAACTCAGCATCACCCACATTACTACTGAAATAAAATAGCTGACATGCACACACATGTTAATAAGACACGCAGCAGCATCCAGGTATGCTGGTACTAACTTAAAGATATGAAGACATGTTGAAGACTTCACATATATATATATAATGTCAGATCCAATGTAGTAAGTGTTTTGATCTTTAGATGTTTCACCTTTTGCTCGGCCATGCAGAGGCCATGGGTGCTGTTATTTTGCTGCTTGAAGCTACTTGATATGATCAGTCTACATCTTTATTGCTAAATATGACATGAAATACAGCAAAGTAAAATAACATAGCGTGTAGCATAGCTGAGCTTGCACTTACACCAAGAAATGTGTGCCTGAGGAATACAAAGTGTATCAATGTTACATTATATACAATGATACAGACAGCAATACAAAAAAATACAGATTCTTTATTTGTACTGCTGCCATTCAAGACCTCCAGAGTGAGAAACTCTTCTAGTGGCTTTAAGTAACTTAGTGTGAGGCCTTGGTGTGCAGTGAATTATATTGAAATGTAATAAAAAAAAACTGTTCTTTTTATGTCTGACCATTCCACCATCCTTGGGTTAAGTAATTTTGCCAATGACCCGTGCAGAATAAGAAGGTAATACGGGTCCAGAGTGTGTGAAGGAGGGACACATTTTTCATTCTCTCCCTGGGTCTCTCTTTCTTCCTTAATATTTCAAGGATTCTGTCTCTCTCTGTTTCTTTCGTAGCCTTGCCACCATCCAAGGTCTTCAGTAAATTAAGCGGCCTGCGGTGATATTATTAAAAGGGTTATTCAGCTCTCATCGTACAGCATATCTTTTTTTCCCACTATCCAGTTTGGATTCTGTTCTCTTCAACATCACGTCTCCATGAACCAATTATGAACTTATTAATGTAGCTTGTACTGAATGTGAATGTGAGTGGAAATGAGTTTGACTAAATGTCATAGTTGTTGAACCAAACACTTGTGCTCACAGCTACAGTGTGTCTAAATTGTGTAAATTGTGGTTGCAACTGTTTTTTTTCCTGAATATTTATTCATATTTAGATAAATAAAATAAAAATAAATATAGCCTGTGACTGAAAGAAAGTGATTTTTACAGAATGGCACGTAGAGATTCACTAAACAACACAGACACATAGGTCACACTGCAATAAATGTACCAGTATTAAAAGAGTATCAGTACAGGATGAATAAAAATGATGTGAAGCTTCAGAGAGAGACCATTTAAACACCAAAAAAAATTAAAAAATAAAATTATTGCAACAGAAAAAGGGAGAAATGTGAGACATTTGTTCATTCATTGTTTGGTTCATTGTGTGTGTGTGTGTGTGTGTGTGTGTGTGTGTGTGTGTGTGTGTGTGTGTGTTTGAGGTATATCTGTGCTGTTAATGGGGTCTGCTGCATTTACAATATTTTCCTGAAAGGGAATAGCTGTCATGCAGAATTAGTGTAAGGTTAAGGTGGAAAGGCAAGCGAGTGGAACAGGATTAAATACAGAATTACACCATAAGCATTAAGTTTTTACCCTTATTCACACGTATGGACTCACAATGTTACACCTCAAATAGAAGCTTGACATCTCCCTCCGCGATTCTTGAGACTCTTGAGACTCTTGAGACTCTCAGAGAGAGCAACCCTTAGAAATTGAGATTCAACCTCATGCAATTTTCCTGTGACATACGGGAGCGACAACCCAGAGCCAACCAATCACACTTGTTTGGAAGTACAGCTGTTCCAACTGTAACTCAACTCATGCATGTGAAAACACTTCAAACTAATGTATAAAACGTCAATCATCACCAAAAATGTCTTCCACTTTTAATATGACACCCTAATTTTAACAAGGTACCAATCTTGAAAGTGATGTGTGAAAACACGTCATCGAGGGAATTAACAGTTTGGTTGTATGCCAGGTGTGCATTCAATCAGGTAAACACCTTCAAATACCTGCCTGTAGATGAAATAACAAGCAAATACTGATTAAAGAACAATATGGTTCCTCTATCCTGCTGCTATCCTTTAATAACTCAAAATGTTCTGAAACAAGGTCTTAGGTTGCCAGAAAGCTGTTCCAGCTGTACAGTTAATGAGGTTTGGTGCCAAACTTGTGATTTGCTAAAGATGTGCTCAAAGACTCCTGTCAATAGCTATGCCAATGCTTGTAAGCAGGAGGCTAATGAGATATTTTTAACACGTCATTCCCATTAATAATGCCAAACAGTGCTCTCTGATGGGTTTTCATGTTAACATTTTGTCACTGATTAATTATTTTACCATTGAAATAGGCCGTTGAACACAGTTATTATAAAACATTTTTTTGCATGAACACTGAGAGCCTGTAAAAATGTTGGCGACAAGAGTCATGACTTCAGTGTTATTCCTGATTCATGCAGCAAGGCGTAGTTTGGGTGAATGCCTAAGCGTTTCATTTAGTCTGCCTCGAGGGCAAGATTTACGGGGTTCAGCAGTTGTGGGAACAGTGGCTCACCGGTGCCAGAAATAACCAATCAACATAAGGAAGGAGATATGGATCCATTTCCACTGGTGATGCTTGTATCATTTGATGCTGGCAAATTGTTTATCACTGTGAATCCAAATTTGTACTCCAACTACAGCAAGGCGGAGGTTCCAGCTAGTAAAAGCATAATACGCACACTTCACACACACACACACACACACACACACATACACACACACGCTGCTGTAGAGTGAATGTTTATACACTGACTGTGCTGTCTGGAAATGACTTCTTCTGAGAACTGAACCATGGCTTCCATAGAAAAGTGGGAAATAATTCTCTTGCTAAATTGATGGCTTACGGTGACAAATCTGTATGCTGGGGTGTTGCAGAGTACTAACTCATAACCTGGGTCATATTCAGGAAGAGCAGTTTATATGCATCTTCACATTTCAATCACAAAAAAATGTACCTGCATACTGAATAGAAAACAACTTCTGGATGCTGTAATGAAAATAAAAGTTACATAGACCGGAAAAAGAACTTGTCTGAGTGTCATGACGTGGTATGTAAATGCATCCTCTGTCTCTTCCTCATTCGCTATATTTATGTAATTTTTGTTAAGGGGGAGGATGGTGGTGGGATCATCATAAAGCCACCTCTTCATCTGCCACTACACCCCTGCACTGCATGCTCAATGTTGTCCTCTGTCCGCCAACACAGTGATTTTTGTTAATACTGTTACATGAGCACAGCTTTCCTTTAAGGGCAATGTCAGATAAAGAGAAAAAAAAAAGATCAACAACCTGGCAGAGAAATAATCCTTTCCTCTCCTGCTTAATTAGCATTTCTCCGTCTCTCAGCTCCTCTGGTTCTCAACGTTGACTCCAGAGGAATTTGGCTGAAAATGTCTTACTGAATAATTAGTATTAAGTAATTCAGCAGTAACACTTTTCTAATTGTGTAAAACGCATTCATTATTGTTGCATTGAATTAACAGGTGATTAATGCATAATATCTAACAATTGAATTGTTCACCAAAAAAAATAAATAAATAAAATAACACTAAAATTACAATGCATATTGTCAGTAAATTATGAACTGCAAATAAAATAAGCCATATTAATTACATGTGATTTTTGAAGTTAATTCTTCATTTTTGAAACCTCTTACCTTGAGGTTCATTTAGCAGCTGTCCTGAAGCTTTTTATTACAGCACATGATCACACATAGTTGATTATTCTTAAAACTATCTCAGCTATCCAGTTAAAGATAATATCTAGGCTTATTTTACACTTTTCATGGTCTATATTTATATTTTGGGGCTGTATTGGAATATGTTTGCATGATTTACAGTTAAAAAAATATCCCTATTTATCTCATACTAGCCCCTTATGCAGCCCCTCAGTTCAGTCTCTTGTCTGAAACAAGCCGTTTTTGCTGCTGTCTCTTAAAGCTTCTCCCAATTATTCCCCAACAGTATCTGGCGGCTACATAAGCAAAAGGAAGTGACTGCTGTTTATCTGATCAGATCAGCTGATTTGTTGACATACTAGCATTGTGTTGTTGGGTGATTCATTACTTGTTTACTCTCTTGATGGTTGACTAGATGGCTGCTTAACTCACTTACCGAGTGATTCATTTAAAAACTGACTGACTGGCAGCTGAGCTCGTCTTCTATTTGATTGGCTGCCTGAGCAACTTCCTGGGTAATTACTTAATGACTGATTCTTAACTGATTCAACTTTTTGACTGACTGTCTTATCAGCTGATTCAACTAACCGACTGACAGCCCTGTGTGCATGCAGCCTGACTGATGAACTGTTTCCACAGCTGTCAGTCAGGATAAGTGGCTTATTTGTGTATTTACTATGCCCTGTGGGGTGCTATGTTCAACCAGCCTCTAATGGCAAGACGCCTGAGGCAAAGATGTTAGCGAAAATATCCACAATCCAACAGTAATACCCCTCTACCGCACTGCTGAAATGAGACAAGTGTGGCATAATCCCCTAAACAGACACATGCATGTAAGAACAATATGCACTATCACCCACACCATCGCTCACACACACTCCTCCCCTTGCAGCCTTTTTTAAAGACCCTCCCTCTCTTGCTCATGCTCATTTTATGTCTCCTTTTTCCTCCAACCCTTCCCTGTCCTTAAATAGTGCCCTGTGTGGTACAGGATGGTAATTAAAGTCTGCAGTGATTGGAAATATATCCGTGCACCATATCATTTTAATGCCAGGGCCCTAATATGCCAAGATACTGGCTGTAATTGGATTTTGATTGGTTACTAATGAAGATGCACTTCCTGGGAGACAGACGTGACAAGTCATCTGTTCTACCCCAGCATCCCACAGTGTGTATGCTTGTGCGCTCTCTCACACACACACACCTAGTTATTAAAACTCATCCTCACATGCAGAGCAGCGCTACTATTCATATGCAAGCACATGTGCAAGAACAGGATCATAAAGCCATGTTAATCGATATGTGGCATCTAGGGGATGAAAGAACTCCTCAACTATCTGATAGACATGCAACCTCCCAACATATTATCACTATATAAAGCTGTTGTCCATCCAGTAGACACAGAGCAATGTAATTATTCATTATGAGTCTTGTTTCTATCTATCTGATGAATGTAAGTCACCCTCCTTTTGCTCTTATTTAGTCTCCACCAACTCCTGAGTAAATATCTGCCTCTTAGGTTGCTAGACGTTCCACTTTCTTCACCCCATAGTCCCCAACTTTGTCAGTCTGCTTTCGTTGCTAGTTTGCTGAAAATGTCCTGCCTGCTATTGTTTTAAACGTTATTGATGAGAGTGGTTAGACTAAACAATATAGTAAATGTGCCATAAAACCAAAACAATTTTAAATGCATCTAGAGGAATGAGGTATTCAAAGGTTTAAGTATAACCATGTGCTCCAGACTTCAACCAAGCTAAACACGATTGGACTCAATGTAATGTCTGCATACTGATTCAATGCCTCTCTAGCACAATAAAGTTGTTACTGTGATTTTCTTTGTTTGTGACCAAGCAGAGAATGTGTAACAAATCTACAAAGCGAAAAATGTCTAAGTATCTTCCCAGCAATTCAACTTCTGACTGAAACAAACAACTTTTTTTTTAATTCTATTTTTGTCTCTACATACACATGTAGCTACACATATAGCTGCTAGAAAGTTGTTGGTTAAGTTTTCTATTTGTTTTGAATCACATCCATGTGATGTTGCGTCCTCATGTGCATGTAATGTGAAGTTGGCTTACACACGTGCAACCTAAACACACACATAGACTATGCAGTGCAAATAACGTCTTTTTTAGAAAAAGCATTTATCTTATGCCAATACAGCTTTATGAAAGTAGATTAGTCCACCCACACAGGCTGAGATATTCTTGTTCACATTTCTTTGCACAAATACATACTCTATGTGTGACTACCTGGACTGAGATGCAGTGAGCCAATGGGGTAAAATGCTTCATAGCCATGAGCTGTTCTCCAGGCAGGTTTATATAACTCTGCACCAGCGTAGAGGGTAAAATAATTCACACATGATTTGGTTGGTTTGACTTGTACACAGAAAGTGACATGTGACAACCTGTGACAACCTGTGACAACCAACAACACCATTATTTTGAAAATTAATATGACTACAGACAGGTGCCATTTTAGGTTGAAATACACATTCAAAAAGGATCTCAATCATAGTTCAGTCCCTGATGGCACACAAAATTCAACACTTTCATTTTCAGCAGAAAAAAGACCTTTTGCTACTTTAAACCAGACTCAAGTCATCTTAAATTGGCTATCATGATTAATGTCCTGCCAGGCTTTTCTCCGCCTTCTGGTCCCCCACACAGACCAAAGCAAGCCCTCGGATCTATTTCCCAACTATATTTCAACTTCAGTGCTTGATGTGTTCAAACTACCCAGATTATATGGAAGTCACTTTCTGATTTAAGTATATATGATTTATTCTGGCTGTATAACGACTCTGTTCCAGTAACATCCCACTGCTAATGCAAAATTAGCCAATTATCTGTGCCTTAACAGCTAATTTAAATGTGCCTGTAAACAAATCTCGCCCTACCCTCTTTATTCATTGGGGTTGTGTGTGTGCACGCATGTATGGGCGTGCACGTGGGTGTGTTTCTGTGTGTGTGTATATGTGGATGTAAACATGTCTCTCCTGACATCTCATTAAGCATTCATTAAGAAGCCAGAATATCTTGCTAATGCATCAGTTACAAGAATAAATTGGAAGTGCTGTTCAGATTAGGCTAAAAACATCTCTTTCTGCCACATCATCTCTCTCTCTCTCTCTCTCTCTCTCTCTCTCTCTCTCTCTCTCTCTCTCTCACTCTCTCTCTCTCTCTCTCTCTCTCTCTCTCTCTCTCTCTCTCTCTCTCTCTCTCTCTCTCTCTCTCTCTCTCTCTCCTCTCTCTCTCTCTCTCTCTCTCTCTCTCTCTCTCTCTCTCTCTCTCTCTCTCTCATGTTGTTCATACCAAGCACATAAAAATATCCTCCCCTCTCCCTGATTACCCTCAATATCTATCTAACTCCCTCCTCCCCTTCTTCCTTTCTGTCCACCCCCCACCCCCCACCCCCTTCCTTTTAAAGCTAAAACTCTTCTTGTGCTCTGTCCATGTCTTTAATCTAACATCTCATTTAGTACAGCTAAAAGGAGGTCAGAAGCTGATATGAAATTTGCTTCCCCACGTCCCCCCCCTTCTTCTCCTCCTCTCCCTTCCTCCCCCTAATACCTCCTCTCCTTTTTTTCTCAATTTGTCTTATCAAATATTGACCTTCCTTTATGTCTTTTAAGTTTCCTCTTTATTTTGTTCCCTCTCTACCCTCCGCCCACCCTCATTTCCTAGTATTATCTTCCTTTCTTTCCATTTACTGCCTAATTCTTCACCTTTTATTTGCTCTTTGTTTATTATTCTTCTCTCTGGTCCTCTTTTGACCCCCTTTCACCTCGACTCTCTTATCTGGTTGAATATCTTAAAGGTTCTATAGGTAGGAAGAAGAAACTCCCTCTCATTAGTGACACCGGTGGCCATTAAGGGAGCTGCAGTCAGCATTGAATTGATTTGTTGTGAAATGCGTGCTTATTACTTCCTTTGGACTACCAGCATAAAAAAACAAAGGGGGTAAGTTATGTTCTGCTATCACTTTGGAGCTTGTTTTCTGCCTCTTTGTTGAGGAAATGATGTTTTAGCCGTGTATGTGCTCGGGAGTGGGCGACTTGTCAATGCGGGGGTGTTTTGTTGTGAAATGTGCAGTGGTTGACAGAGGCGGCTAGCTGTCTCATTAGCTGGAGAGCTAATATCTGCAAGGTTATTTCTACTCAGATAGCAATGTTTTTGTTGACGTTAGCGGGAGAGAGGCAAGGCTGTCTTGAGTGCACAAAAACCAAACAAACAAACATTGGATTATAATGGATATTCTGGCCTGGACCCTTCTGGCCTGGACCCTTCACATAGAAATCAGTCAGTTAGGAAAGGTTTCATTGTTTAAGTTCTGTCACAACCTATTCACTTATTGACAATAAAATACAATTAATGGTTGTAAAAGTATTCATAATTCTTACATAATCTTACAGTTTTGAATGTCCTCAGAACTACCAGTGTGAATGTGTAAATAAATGACTTTTGGTTAGTACAGCTTTGATTTTGAAACCATCTATGACAGATACTGTTGGACCATAGAACGGTGTGTGTGCATGTGTGCATGTGTGCATGTGTGTCCTCGTGCACGTATGGTGGGACATAAGGACAATAATCTGTTTAAGCATATGTGTCTCAGAAGGCCACTAACGATTTCCCACCAGGCCTGCACACACACACACACACACACACACAGACGGCCTGGCAATGTACAGACACTTGAGCTAATCTCTCTTGAATATAAGATGCTCATGAGAGGCTGTCCTCACAAGAAATATGACAACATGCATTTGTTTGTTTAAATGGTGAAAACTACCTGTTTCTAAACAAATGGCCTCTTGAGGCTGTGTTATTAATGAGAGCATAGAGCGTCTTATAGTCTCAAAGTATAGTGTCATACTGCCACAAAAAGGGGACATTTGGGTTCATAAACCTAAGAGAGGAGTAAATATATATGTAATTAATCATGGTTGTGTGTGTGTGAAAGATACATCCTGGTGCATGTGTGTATAAAGTGTTTGACTTATTGTATAGCTGATCATTACCTAACCTATCAATGTGTCCTTTTCATGTGCATGAAGAGAATCACATACTGACAGTAGCTGTGAAGGTGAGTTTCAATCATAAAGCACTAAAGTAATTAAAAAGGTGAAAATCTACGTATACATTGTGTAGTGAATTTAATTATCTTAGAAGGGTGCATGAGGAGTATAGAGAGCAGAAATCCAAGGACACATTAGGTTACACGGCTTTATGCTGTTCAAAGGGAAAATACACTAAAGCAGATCATAGATAAACATTTAACATTTAAAAAAGTAATGCAATAAAGCACAATGATATAAATATAAAGGACTGTCTGTAGCTGACTCAGTCTTGCCTTTTTAACCACCCCCACCTCCTGCAGATGAGTTGAAAACAATATTATACTAAAGCATCCCCTGAAAACGCCCCATAAATCTATATTATAGCAAAAATAACAAATAAATAAATTACGATAAAATGTTATTGTTAAGCATGTTTGCCATGTGTTAGCATGCTAATCAGAACTCAACATAAAGCACAGACAAGGCTGATGGGAACCTCGTTACTTTTGTCGGTATTTGGTTTGAAAATGACAAGTTTTGAGTCCGAGGATTGCTCAAGTTATTATAATTAATTAAGCGGGGACTGTGTATGTCTGTAACAAATTTGATGGTGTTTCATCTTTTAGTTGCTGAGATATTTCACTCTGAACCAAAGAGGAGGACTAACTGACAAAAATAGTTAGAAACATGTGGCTAGTGTGGCTGAAAACAATAAATATTGTAGACACTAGTAATTTGTGGCATACAACATAGTACAGATTTATCACCTGTGTCAATATGATTCTCTTTTTTCCCCTTAAAACTAGTGGATCACTCAACCCAACATATAATTGCTGTTTATGATTTGTAATTGATGTGTTGGATATTTCTGGTTATGTTTAAGGCCCTTTCACTCCTTTATTTAAGAGCTGGTGCTTTGTTGCTGCAGCAAAGAAGTGGGCAATTCATCTTTTTTGTAGCTTGGGTAGAAATTCCTCAGAAAAAGTATTTAGACCATGAAGCACTAAAACTCGTCATTGGAACCAATACTAATGAATTTCTTTGAAATGACGTGGCAGTAAAAGTCTTGCACTGAGGCCAATACTAATGAAATTTTTTCAAGCAGCGTTTAGACCACGCTGCATAGCTCTGTAATGAAATCAATGACAGCCAGGTTCAATTAACTTTCAGGGAAGCAGGTCCCCTTAAAAATTCAGAGAGTAAAAAAAAAAAAAAAAATCTGATATGTTGTCATGTCTGCCAAATTGAGGAATAATTCAGAAAGAACACCATCATTAAAAATGATTCACCATATCCTTTGAAGTTTGAAAGTGACTGAGGTAGAAGTGAATTGACCCTGGCACTGTCACCAATGCTAATGACAGTCATTCAGGTCTGAAGGCAGCTCCTCGCGGGCCACCAAAGACCAATCTGACTATTCAAAAGGTGGAGCTGACACTGAAGCAAATACAGGCTACGCTATATTAAGCTGGAAGCTGTGGACAATTAGGCTAGGAGAGGAGAGGAGAGGAGAGGAGAGGAGAGGAGAGGAGAGGAGAGGAGACAAGAGGAAAGGAGAAGAGAGGAGACAAGAGGAGAGGAGAGGAGATGACAGGAGAAGAGAGGAGACAAGAGGAAAGGAGAGGAGAGGAGACAAGAGGAGAGGAGAGGAGACGAGAGGAGACAAGAGGAGAGGAGAGGAGATGACAGGAGAAGAGAGGAGACGAGAGGAGACAAGAGGAGAGGAGAGGAGATGACAGGAGAAGAGAGGAGACAAGAGGAAAGGAGAGGAGAGGAGACAAGAGGAGAGGAGAGGAGACAAGAGGAAAGGAGAAGAGAGGAGACAAGAGGAGAGGAAAGGAGATGACAGGAGAAGAGAGGAGACAAGAGGAGACAAGAGGAAAGGAGAGGAGAAGAGAGGAGAGGAGACAAGAGGAAAGGAGAGGAGAGGAGAAGAGAGGAGACAAGAGGAGAGGAGAGGAGAGGAGAGGAGGAGAGGAGAGGAGGAGAGGAGAGGAGAGGAGAGGAGATGGCAAAAATGAGAAGAGACCCAGTGGGAGATGACAAAGGAAGATAAAATTTGGGGTAGAAAGGAGAGTGATGGTCTTCTTATATGTTGTATTTTGTCAGACTATAAAGCCTTCTGAGACCAAAGAGTCCTCCAAATGAAATGGCCAAATACTGACTACTCTTTGTTAATGTTAGAGCAACATGCTTTGTAGTGTTAAAGTTACTATGTCCTTAAAGTTAGACCAGCTTCATTGTTATGGCTCCAATGATAACCACAGGGTTAAGGTTAGGGGACAATCATTATGGTCCAGACTCACTGCCTGAATATGGGATTTTTAAGAACTTTTTTACTAGTAGTGTGTTTAAGAAATGATGTCAGTATTTTTGTGAGGATGTAACTATGGCCACATAGCTGGAAAAGAAAACTATGTTAAGTTGATGCCCAAGTATTTCCTACTTGCTATATTAAAAGCTTCTTACTGGTATAATACTGTGTGACTTCCTGTATGATTATTATGAATCATACAGAAATTACTTAACTGATTACTTTGATGCTATTGGTCAGTAAACACTGGTTTACACAACAAAATATCTTGTGCTATATAGCAGATCAGTTTTAAATATTGCAAAGGAGGATGGGTGAAAGAGGACACAGTCACAGTTACCTGGTAGAAGAAGAGCAGCAGGCAGCAGCCATTTTTACTTTGTGTGAACCAGTGCACATATTATATGTCATTCAGTGTAAACAACTTATTTAGTTCTGCTGTCTTGTCTGAATGAAAACCATTTGCACTGTACATCACAGATGTGATTGCAGCAGTTCGGTTTGAGTATTTCTGCCACATGAAAGAAGGCCATTAGGTTTCTGTGAACATGGTCGGCATAATCTATGTGCACTATAAAAATAAGCTAATGTGTTTGTTCTTATTCAACACAATAAATTATTGTCATTTAAAGATGTGGTTTGAAAGCTTACAGAATTACATAAACAACTAATGTATTTTGCAAAAAGACTGTATTTTATGTGTGATCATCTACTGTAACTGTAGATACAGTATTTTTGTATCACTGTGTCATATTTTATAGTTACAATTTCCTTACTACGATTTAAAGCACATTATCATCAAAATGACTTGTCATAAGATCACGGTAAGTTTCTCACAGTCATAATAACCACAGCCACTAGATGGCATCTGTCACTTAAACCTACAGTAACTATGTCGTTTTTGGGCAACTGACATTTCGACCTATTGTGTAATTTTTCTTGGTGAGGAGAATCTCTGAGACAAATTTGTGATTTGGGCTGTGTAAATAAAATTAACTTGACGTGACAATATATCAGAGAGGAGCAGAAGGAAAGACAGGGAACGTGGGCATGAAGCGAGAGAAGAAACAGAATATAACAGCAGACGAAAAAACAAGTGAAGAATTGGAAGATGGGTGGGGAATGAAAAGACATGATAGATGACAGGAAGAGAGATAAATGAAGAGAGGAGAGAAAACTGTCAATATTAGTGTATTGGTAAAACCAGTGTGGGGGTCTTTGCTTTGCTTCAGGCCTCAATTTCTGTCCCCTTTGGGATGTTTGAGGTTTAATCTAATCTAATCTGAAGAAGAAGAGGACAGACGAGTTGGGGAAGTGCAGAGGAAGATAGAGGATGAGAAGAGGGCAGGGGAGAGACGGATGGAGCTGACATTAGCATTTGTATTACTTCATTCTCCTGCCAATGACATTTCATTCGCCTCTGTTAAAGTCTGCACATTATTGTGGGTTCGCAACACTATTATTACCAGGGATGGGGAGATTTCAAACCCTCAATTTGAAACTGATATCTGGTATTCGGCACAAACAACAGACACACACACACACACACACACACACAAAGTTGGGGGAGTGCAAGGATCAAGTCCAATGGAAAATAGGAGGTTTAATTGGAGTCTGGATGAGGAATTCAGAAAGCTATTAAACTCCTGAAGACTTATTTTAGACACACAGATGTGCGCACAGGCCACAAACACAATATTGAAATACACATATGTAGACACACTCAAAACACACACACACACACAGACATGCGCACACATGCATACATACTTCTGAACCTCAGAGGTTTTTAGCATTGAGACCCAAATGAAGCACTGATCTGTTTTTAGCCTGAAGAACTCACTGCAGTAGGTATTTAGCTGCCTCACACTCACAATAAGAACTCATTATGCTCAGGACCACAGGCTATGTGTGTGTGTCTGTGTGTGTGTGTGTGTGTGTGTGTGTGTGTGTGTGTGTGTTTGAATGAGAGTCTGTGTGCGAGTGTTTCGCTGTCACAAAAAGTCATCACAGTGCTTTAATTAGAGGCAGCTCTCTATGTGCTTAAGGAGGTTGTGCGAGAGAGGGTAAGATAGAATAAGACACTAGGCCTTCAAAAGAGCAATCACACACACACAGAGGACACACACACACACACACACACATGCATATCATCACATGGACTGTATACAGTATGTATAATGTGACTTAAAGACAGACAGGTATGTAAGAGTGCAGCCACACACAGAAATAAATGTCACTTATGCACAACTGCTGTGCTTATTTTTAAATTCACAGGGCTGTACTAGTTTTGTGTGTGTGTGTGTGTGTGTGTGTGTGTGTGTGTGTGTGTGTGTGTGTACATCGTCTTAGTGCCCTCTAGTTGTGTTAAATGAGTTTTTTACTCTCTAATGATTATTCCATATGAAGTATAACTTATTATGGAAGTCACTCAAAGT
The DNA here is from genome assembly GCF_027409825.1 of Scomber japonicus. Classification (NCBI taxonomy): domain Eukaryota; kingdom Metazoa; phylum Chordata; class Actinopteri; order Scombriformes; family Scombridae; genus Scomber; species Scomber japonicus. The sequence continues at coordinate 8,147,385 of NC_070591.1, read as the reverse complement.
ATAACCCAGGAGGTCAACTCTTTATGATTACAAACTAATTATAGATTGATTCTATGTGAACATAAATTAAAGCTGTTGTTTTCCCATTTTCACTCATCCTTTCATATATTTTCCACCTTTACACTCTAATATCTTTCTACCTCTCACTCAAGATCTAAGTAGTATTTGGTGGTCATGGTATTTCTTTAATTTACTTCCACAGCACTTCAGACTACATGATCATTCAAGGTTCAGGTTCAGGACTTTGCATGTTGTTTGTTGCTCATAATATTGCAAATGTTGGAACTGAAAACTAGTCGAAATAACACCATCAAAAAAACGTATTTATATGATAATCTCCTAATGTTTTTTCCTGACATACTGAAAGACACCACTAGAAATGATCTTTTAAATAATTCATTATTTCAATATGTACAGTAGGCTATATCCTAAATAAATAGAAACTGTTAATTTAGTAATCATCATAAGAATTACATACTTAACTCAATATTTAATGAGTTTATTATATACTCCTCTACATGCTAGGCTACTATGATGAATGATGAAATTATCAACAATTTGGATGTGAAATGTTTTTTAATTTAATATATAAAGGGAAAGGCAGTGAAGAGAGGAAGGCAGGGGAAGCAGGAAAAGGGAAAAGAAGGAGAGAAGGACAGATGTTCTGCTAAGATTTCAAATATCTGCCATTAAGTGATTCAGGTCCCATCTTCTCTCTGTCTTAATTATCAGGTTAACATTTGCACTAGTTAACATGCTCCTCCTCACCACTCATCACTCATTCTCTCTGAATGATAACAAGGTGTACTGTACATCATTGTAGCTACAGGCTCGTCAATATTTCATTCCACATACTGTAGGTAGCTTCAAAGGCACGTCTAATATTTGACTCATGTATACTGTATATTCTTCATCAGTTGACCTCAAGACATTTTGTGCACTGCTCCATTGTGCATTAACATTAAACTCATAACAAATGCACATACATAATTGTATAGGCAATTCACAATGTATGTATAAAAGGACACAGAACAGACTGTGCAAGCATACATTCTTATTGTATCATGCATATGTGATAAAGGCATGCAATGAGAGCAGTTTCAAACCTGATGTGGAATTTGCATATACTATAGGGATCACATCTTTATTAAAATTAGTATGTCTTAAGCTTTTTTAAAAGTTGAACATTTTACATTGGAGCAAAGCTGTAATTATGATGATGCTAATGCTGTGTTTAATGGATAAGGAGGATGTGTGTCTCATTCCATGTGCAGTCTGGGATGTGTAGTTCCCTCTGTGTAACAGCCATGGTAGCTGTGAACTCCACTGTATGCCTTGGGAGCTGGAGGCAGTAGCACCTCCATGACACATGTATGTTACCAGCTGCCTCTTACTGCAGTACCTTCCAATAATGAGCTTCACGCTTTCTCACCCACCACGGCCAACCAGTAGCATCATTACAGATGACTTATGTCTGTTGAATCTGGCTGTTAACTGATGTCATGTACTGTAGTCTGATTAGTCTGATCCTGGCATAGCATAGACCCTCTATTCACATTAAAAACAACCTGACTCAACAGTCATTATTCTGACACTTCTGCAGCTCTTGCATGTAGTTACACATTTTTGAGCAGGCACATCTTGGATTTTGTTGCTGCTGTGGTGTTCTTCATTTTCTTACATTGATTTGTAAAAAAAAGGGGAGAAAAAGACGAGAAAGAAAAAAAGTAATAGGCTATCTATATTGCAAACAGGGTAATAGTCAGCTCTTGGATCCCCTGGGTAATGAGTCCAGTGTACGTATAAGTGGAACATATTGCAAGGCTGTGCAAAGCATAATACCTTACGATGTAATTCATTTGTTATTTCATCGCTCTGTAAATCCTTCTCTTATTTGATACTGACAGTTTGGGAGTTAATATTATCTTTGCTTCCCACTTCATCATCTGTGTTAAGAGAGCTGTGATGCTTACTTTCCCCTAAGGTTTACCAATAAATCACTTGGATATAAAAAAAAAAAAGTTTTCCCAAGTCAATGTCATACTTGTATAACACTTATAAGACACAATTTCTTTTCTCAATCTTGTCACTGTTACTCGCTCAGTAAAAGACATCAGTCAACCTGGATGGTGAAGAAAGGGTTAAAGTGAGGGAAGTAAACTCTCTGACATCAAGTATTGAAGGTTTCTACAGAAGAAGTCTTAATCTATCTTTATCATTCTCTTATTGACCAAGTTGCCTGTTAAGGTCCCTCTTCCTCTGTTCCTCCCACATCATTATCTGGCCATTATGCAAGAATAGCCCCCCAACATCGATTAATGTCTCATGACTCCACAAGGTAGAAGTTTTATACAGGACAATGCAAGCTCTTTGTTTCCTCTAAAACATTTCACTCTTATGTGTCAACCCACAGCTGAAGATGTAATAATACTATATCATCATGAAACCCTTTAATTCAGACTATTCCGGTAATAAATATCATCACATCAAAAATTTAATCTTCACATCTTCATCTCTCTCCATCACTAAAGGTATTGACTGACCTGAGGGAAAAAAATCATCCATCATTTATCATGTTATTGAGCCCATTACAGCAGCCATCATGGACATACAAATTGAAACAGTAGACAGTGAGTTTTCCTTTTCTTGAATTATGGAAGAGATGAAGTGAAAACGGAAGTCATATATCCGCCCCTTTTTACAGCAGTGACAGCTTCTTTTACACAATGACTGATAGCTCAAAATTAAAAGCAATTATAGTACTTCATAAAGACTAGCTAACTGAACCCAGTGGGCTTTAATTAGGAGATAATGAGGTGAAAAGGCATCAAAAGTAGATATCAAAGTTAAATGTGGGCTTAATTTAGCAGTTCTACTTTTTTTAAATTCATAACCATTGATTTATATTACAACTTAGTTATTTAAAGGAGACATATCATGCACATTTCCAGATCTAAGTTTATGTTCTGAGGATTTATCGGTTCATCTTTGGATGTTTTACAGTTTAAAAAAATCCTTATTTAATTTATACTGTACCTTTTATGCAGCCCCTCAGTTCAGCTTACCTCAAACAGACTGTCTTTTTAATAATAATAATAATAATAATGCATTTTATTTAAAGGCGCCTTTCAAAGCACTCAAGGTCACCTTACAAGGCACATATAACACAAAAACAGTACATCAAACAAATACAAATCAGGTGACATTTAGTGCAGAGATAAAGAATAAAGAAAGAAAATAAATAAAATAGATAAATAAAAATAAAAATGAATATGAACGTGACTTCAAAGTGCATTAATATAATAATAAACAAGAATGAAGATTGCATAGTTAAAGGGAGATAGAGTAGGCCACTCTGAATAGGTGTGTTTTCAGGCGGGATTTAAAGGTAGAGACAGAGTCTGAAGTGCGAATGTCAGGCGGGAGAGAGTTCCATAGGCGGGGGGCTGATCGGCTGAAAGCTCTTGACCCCATGGTGGTTAAGTTGGCAGATGGAGCGAAGAGCTGGTTAGCAGAGGAGGATCGGAGAGTTCGAGAAGGTGTGTAGATGTGGATAAGTTCAGAGAGATATGATGGTGCCAGGTTGTGAAGGATCTTGAATGTGAGGAGTAGAATCTTAAAGTCAATGCGGGATTTGATAGGGAGCCAGTGAAGTTGCTGCAGAGCAGGAGTGATGTGTTCAATAAAGGGAGTTCTAGTTATGATACGAGCGGCTGCGTTCTGTACAAGTTGGAGTTTGTGGAGAGATTTCCGCGGAAGACCAAAGAGGAGAGAGTTACAGTAGTCCAGACGAGATGTGATCAGGGTGTTTACCAGGATAGCGGTGCAGGTTGGTGAAAGTGAGGGACGGAGACGGTTGATGTTACGTAGATGGAAGTATGCAGACCGAGTAACGCTATTGATGTGGGCTTCAAACGATAGTGTGCTGTCCAGGATGACACCCAGGCTCTTTACTTGAGGGGATGGAGGAACAGTGGTATTGTCGATGGACATGGAGAAAGTGTTGAGTGTTGCTAGGGTTGATCTGGTACCAATGAGGAGGACCTCAGTTTTTTCGCCGTTAAGTTTAAGAAAATTTAGTGAGAGCCATGATTTAATTTCCAGTAAGCAGTCGGATAGAGCTGTGGGTGGCAGAGTGGAAGTAGGCTTAGTGGAAAGATAGAGTTGGGTATCATCAGCGTAACAGTGGAATTGTATGTCAAATTTCCTGAGAATGTGACCAAGAGGCAGAAGATAAATAATGAACAGGAGGGGGCCAAGGACAGAGCCCTGGGGAACACCACTAGAGACTGGAGAGGAGCCGGATCTCAGGTTTTTGATTTGAACAAACTGAGTGCGGTCAGAGAGATATGATGTGAGCCAAGCCAGTGGGATGTCAGTGATTCCAATGGAGGCTAATCTGTCCAGGAGGATTTCATGAGAAACGGTGTCAAAGGCTGCACTCAGGTCGAGGAGAACCAGAATGGAGAGAAGTCCAGAGTCAGATGCCATCAGGAGGTCGTTGGTGATTTTCACTAGGGCTGTCTCGGTGCTGTGGAGGGGACGGAAGCCTGACTGAAATTGTTCATAAAGGTTGTTGTCAGACAGATGGGTGTGGATCTGAGCTGCAACCGTTCTTTCAAGTATTTTGGAGAGAAATGGCAAGTTAGAGATGGGACGGAAGTTGTTCAAGTCATTTGGACTTTTTTAAGGCCCCCTTTCCCAATGAGCCTATGCAGGTAAATAGCTAAGTCTTTACTCAGAATGGAAACTTGTTCTGCATGCATGTTTGAGCATGAATCTGATCCTCTATATGTAAGGAATTGTTTAACATAGACATCCGACATCACAACAGTATAAACAATAACAGAAAAAGCAAGCTATCACCTTTAAAAGCTGTTAAAATGCAACGTTATAACTTCCCAGCCATCTTCTTTTGACTTGCAAGTCACCAAATGAATAATTATTAGGCAGCCTTGATAGATTTATCTATCTATTTTAAGCAGTACAGATTGAGAGCTTGCGTTAATCTCCCAGTGTCAGAAAGTATTGACTAAGTTCACTATCAAACTCCTTTTTTGTTCCTCCCACATCATCAATTGGTCATTAAACAGAAAAGACCTGGGATAGTGTTTTTTTGGGTGGACGTTCTCTCTAATCGTGCAGATATTGAGTGCATTGGGAGGCTAACATTTTCCTCTCTGGTCCTCCCACATCATCAGTTAGTCATTATGAAGGCTGAGTCATTAGTACGCAGACAGATCGTTAATGCAGAGACGGATCGTTAAGAGAGCCTGGCTCTTTGTCCTTATTGAACAGGGAAGTATTATTTTCCACACCTGAGCATTATTCATCTTTGTGACAGTGAATGTGAGAATAGAGCTGGATGTATGGACAGGGAGACAGAGTCAGACCGTAACATACCCTATCTTAGTGTGTTAAGATCATGCCACAGGAGAATTATTATGCTCGGTGATGTGTTCATGTTGGTGACAGACCAATGTTTTTATTAGGTGTCTGCTCAACTGAGCATGTCTGAGATGCCCATGAGATGCCCACGGCAATTTAATGCAGTTCCATTGTAAAGTTTTCTGACAATTCACGCTGCTAGAAAAGGTATTCAATTGCTCTCACAGTTTAGACTTCCAACTTTTACTATTTATTTACCAAAGCTTGTATCCTTACAGGATTTATAGTTCATAGTTTGCAGTCTGGAACCTGACTGATTCAAAGTTGTGAGATAAAGTTGGGCAATCATCCTCCACACCTCATTCAGGAGGTACTGAATGGGTTTAGACATGTTAAACTTACCAAATGTAATATATCATGTTTGTTTTCTGCCCACTAATGAGCCAAAAACCATCTCCTTTCTCCCTATACATCTACAGGCTCACCCTGCATGACTACACTGAGTATACAGGGGATAAATGCAAGGTCTTCAGAAAGTAATTTAAAGCCAACTAATATATTTTTAAGTGTTTTTAACTGTTTCAAACCTGGTTTTAGAGCACTGCATTGTAATGAGGCAGCTCTTGTAAAAGTCACTTATGACCTACTACTGGCTGCTGATAGAGGTGACTGCTTGATTTTGGTTCTTTTAGATGTAATTGCCGCGTTCAATACAGTCAATCATGGTCTGCCATAGGAAGTCTTAGAACTTGCCTCTCTGATATTAAATCTTGGACGTTAAAGCTCCTTAAATGCAATGATGATGAGTCTAAGGTCATCCTAGGTGGTTCCCCAAATTCAATCAGCTCCTTATATGCTAATCTTTGGTGATCTGTCATATTACCAGGTATTAGAAGGTATTACTAGGTAGATTACTAGGAATCTAGGGGTAGTATTGGACGTTAACCTCTATTTCAATGATCAAGTGAAAAATGTTGTCTAGTCATGTTTCTTTTAGGTACTCTAAAATGAGATAAGGTTTATCAGTTGCTAATTTACAAAAGGTTATACTTTTATCTATTATCAGCTTGATTATTGCAACACACTTTACTTGGACATCCAAGTCAGGGTTCCCTGCACTAGTCTCCAATTGGTACAAAATGCTGATGATCGACTTATTACTGGAACAAAGAGGCATAATCACATTATACCCGTGCTTGCCTCCCTATATTGGCTCCCTGTTAAATTTCGCATTGATTTTCTTGATGCCTTCCACCTGCATACATCTCTGACTCACTGACCTCATATGTGACCTCTTAGCCTTTAAGATTCGCAGATGGTTATTCTCGGTGACTAAGTGTGAACAGGCATTTGCTATTAGAGCTCCCACATTATGAAACTGTCTGCCTGCTGAAGTCAGACAGACTTCTTTTGAAACTCTTCTTAAAACGTTTCTCTTTGTAAAAGCTTTCGAAAATGTTTGATATATGCTTTTATTTATTTGATCCTATTAATGTATTCTCTCTACTTCCTTTTTATCCACGTTATCTAGTTTCACAGCCTTGTTAAGAAAAGTATCATAAAGATAAAGTTTATTATTATGGTTATTATAATATATCATGAACAACTCATAGTATATGCTGTGGTTTAACTATAATCCTGCTCTGAAATTCAAATCACCTTTATGTTGGTACTAAATCAGAAAGGTGTTGCTTGGCCTTTCGATGCTGTGTAATAACATTGGATTATACTAGAAAGAATATCTAATTTAAAGCAATAGTAGTATTCAATAACCTGAACACATCAAAATATAATGGAACAAACATCAAAAATTCATACAACCTTCACAATGGTAGATTAACTGTATCACTAGACCTTCATACAGTATTGACTTAAATGTTAAAGTAATTTTCTCCATGTCCTGTATGTGTGTATGATTAGTAAATGAAAGTAAATGTAAAGGAAAATGCAGTTTTCCTTCAAATCAAACCAATCAGTATATATTCCTGTGGTGAGGATTGTTCCCACATCTCTAAAAGCTATGGACAGAAACCCCTGTAGGGCCTGAACTTTTGCCAGCTGGCTGTATTTGCTGTAATATGAAATGGAATCAATATGGTCGCCATGCAGAAACACATTTAGGCACTCACTTCAGGTTCATTTCATTCTCTATCCAGTTTGCTCTTTCTCTCTTTAAGATGGAATAGATAGTGGTGGTGGTAGTGGTGGTGGGGTGGGGGGTGGGGGGGGGGTATATATTGGTCCCTTTTACTTTTCTTTTTTCTTTACACACACACACACACACACACACATTAGGAACATGCACACCATGGCCATTCATCCAGGCGGTGAGTTGAGTAATGAGTGGTTTTAGTGAAGGGGACAGCTCACCTTCTTACCAACCCTTCTCAAGGAGACTTCTGATCATTGTTGTCAACCACAGCTAAGCACATTAAATGGATACTGCACTGTCCGAGGGTGTGTGTGTGTGTGTGTGCTTGAATTTGAGATGGAGGGAATTGTTGACATGTGTGAGAAATCAGCAGAAGTTGAAAACAGTGTAAATTCATGTCTTTTTTTGTTTTTGTTAAACAGATTGTGCCTCTGTATGGCAATACTCTGTGTGTGTGTGTATGTATGTGTGTGTGAGAGTGGTATGAACACCTTACATCTGTCTCCCATTACGATAAGGACAGACCCACTGATAGACATATAATGGACTTTCCTTTCTGTGTGTGTGTGTAGGTGTGTCTGTGTGTATGTGTGTGTGTGTGTGTGTGTGTGTGTGTGTGTGTGTGTGTGTGTGTGTGTGTGTGTGTGTGTGTGTGTGTGTGTGTGTGAGCACATATGTGTGAACGGAGCATTTAGAAGCCAATCAATCACGAGCTGTCAGATGGGTAAGTGTGGGGAACAGTGTCAGCAAAGGTGACACACACATGCACGCTCATGCTGGCGTGCACACATATATACACACATGTAGCAGCACACATGCATAAACATGGCAGTAAAACTTCAGTCAGCAGGTGGGGGGAAAAAAAGAAGAAAAAAAAACACCCATCGTCACCCATTGGTGTGCATTGGAGCCAGTTTTAAACCCAGAGTCGCAGCTTACGGTTCAGTATGGAGCCAGAGCCTCCTAGGGTGTTTCCTTTCATGCACTGGAAACAAGCTCTACCTCTGCATACTGATGTGAAAGCTAGCTTACCAGGAACACCAAGTTGTGCATACTTGAGCTAGCATTAGCGTATTTTGCTAAATTGTGCAGAAAGGTCAGGAATTGTTATCCAATGACATTAAACTTACTGAAATATTGCAAAATGATTCTGACTCATAAGGAGTGCAGGAGCCAGAGAGAGCAGCAGGTGAGCTAATTGTCAATTACACCTGTCAATCAATACCTACACAGCTGACATCAAAGCTACTATAAGTCTTTATATTGCTAATGGAGCAATAATGTCAAACATTTACCACCAGCACACTTATTACAGGGCCGGAGTTTAGCAAGTGAGAAAATAATGACTGGAAAACAACTGCTTTCGTGTTTCTAGAGAAAAGTTGATGCTTCCTGAATGGGAGTCAATTGGAACCACGGATTTTATCGTGCCAGTCGGTCGCATTGCACTTTAAAGTACTTCCACAGCCTCTGAGCTTAAGGTCTGGTTAAATTTAGACGGCTTCTTCTTTTTATCTTCTGAGGACATTGTTTTTAATCAGTTTGTCTTTTACAGTTTTATAAAAACCATGTTTCATGAAAAATCAATGTAATTTTCATAAACAATGGGTAGGAAAGAGAAGAGACTGACATTCATGCATAAACATTTAAATCAACCTCCCACATGTGAATGTTTACCACACAAAATAGCAGACAAACAGAGAAACTGTTTCTGTTTTTCCTTCAGCTTTTATTTATACATGGACTGAGTTCACTTGCTATTTTCCATCAACACCCTGCTTGTCATTCATTTATTTCCAACCCTTCACTTACAGCACAGAGAGGAGACCAAACCCAACCACAGTGATGCTCAACTGTAGCTGAGGTTTAACATTGTTTTCAGTAATTTTTACAGCCTAGTATCACATCATATACCAGTCAACAACAGGTATGTAACTTGAATCGAAACACAACAACAGCCATGTGTTGGCTAGAGTCACTGGATTTAGTGACTGCAATGACCTGCACTAAACAGAAGAAGAGTTGTATCATGAACTAAATCTGTGACCAGGAAAAAAAAAAAAGTTGCTCATCAGTTTTTTTTTCAAACAATGCTTCAATATAAGTTTTCCATATATTTGTCAAGGTTCCTCAAGTCTATGTGACCAGTTAACTTCATATATTGGTGAAAATGTATGTAGCTACTGTAGTTCATTGACCAATATAGACAAATAGAAGAATCCAACCAGCTCAACTGGTCATGTTTAAGCCAACTTCAAAAATATCAATAGAAATTAAAATCCATTATATTTTGAACATTACTCATATTTTGCTTACATTTCTAGAAATAACCTTATTATTTCCATGTACTAACCATTATGGAGACTTGGCTTTTAATGAATACTCATTTTATCACATATGTGTCTTGATTGACTCACAATTAGTCAATCTGGGTTTGAATTAATCAACACATCAGATGTCAGTTTACACCTATATCCCAGGTGTAGCTATACAGTCCCCCTGCATCAGCCTCACATGTCCTACATATCAATCTGATAAAGGTTTCCACCCGACTCATAGAGCCACAGCCAGTCTCTCAGTGAAGCCACGGGATGCACTGCACTTTAAGAAACTGTACTCTCTTTACTGCAAGATGCATTGTGCTCTCTACTCAGCCGTCCTTCTGCACTCAACTGTATTGACATGTATCTACACACAAAGAGAGACAAACAAGGACACACAGATTCAAAGACTGACAGATAAACTATGTGGAGCATAGACAGGAACATAGATAAACACACAGAAAATGTACTTGACCCACTGCAAACACAGACAAGAAGATTAAACCTGAAGTTTGCACATGGACACAGTGTGGACATACAAGGTAACAGAAAACAAACAGGAGACTGAAATACACAGTCCAGAAAAAATAAGGCTACTCATCATATGGCTTGACCATGTATAACAAGCTTGAAGATGTATGCTTAGATCCATTTGTTCAAAAACGTAATTTATCTTCATTTTATGAATGTAACATTTAATGAGAAAATTAATGGTATATTATTCATTGCTAGAGAAATCATGATTGTTGAATATTAATAACAAGTCATATTGTTTAAGTAACATTTCCTCAACAAAATATATTTTCAAATCCAACTTGAAAATGACCCCAAACATCATCACATGTACACACTGAATTTTCTATATGAGGAGTACACATGATAAGCAATGTGATGAACATATATTGATGGTTGACAGTTCATTAATTGCATTACTATGCTCACTTTGGGAGGCAGGGACACTATCTCTCTCTATAATATCTTCAGTACAGTTAGAGGAATACTAAGCAGGATTTTCCCAAACCAAAAACAATATGTAGACTCACAGAAAATGAATCCCTCTTATCACTTATGACCCACTAAAAGTGTGTGGTGGTGTGTTTATCTGCAGACTCTACCCTCTTCTTGTATTTCCTTATTGTCTTATTATTTTGCTGTATTCAGGACACTTCTTGGTGTCAACCTTTGTGCAATGAGTGTGCAGCCCCCAGCCAATAACACCACACAGGGTCTAAGGTTGAGACTCGTAGCATAGCGACCAGGTTACATCGCCATCTCCGTCTCTCTCCTCTGCAGGTCTGTGTGTCTGCTTACTAGAGGGTGGGACTGCGCTACACACACACACACACACACACACACACACACACACACACACACACACACACACACACACACACACACACACACACACACACACACACACACACACACACACAGAGCACAGAGGATAAAGCTCTGCATTCACACATTAGTGATGTCAATTATTGTGTAACGCTCGTTGCCACTCGCCATAAAATGGAAACAAGACTGAAACCTAGTATATGACTGGCCTGTATTAAACACTAGAGGGCTATTAATTTGAAATGGATACAGGAAATGGCAGCATTCGGCTGACCGATGCTATAAATTCATCACTCAGTCACAGGCTTCAGTGTTTAGCACAGCAATATGCACCTTTGAGGTAAGAACACTATATTTCTAAGTTGAAATTTGCATGCATATCAAATCAAGCCATTAACAGCATGCTCTGTGGATTGTATAAAAATGTTTGGGAGTTGATTATTTGT